>NW_016980950.1:0-595 GCF_001483705.2 Eufriesea mexicana | reverse complement strand
GATTGAAGGCGATAGGCGATCTAATTGCCAGGCTCTAACAAGTTAAAGATTTTGAATAGACCTTTTCCCTGACTAGTAGATGGCTGCACTTGCCATTGGATTGAAGGCTTTAGGAGCCCTATTCGCCAACCTACAACAGATTATAGCTTTTGAATAGACCTATTCTCTGGCAAGTAGATGGCTGTATCTGCCATTGGATTGAAGGCGTTAGGCGATCTATTCACCATGCTATATCAGGTTACAGGTTTTGAATAGACCTATTCTCTGGCAACGAGATGGCTGTACTTGCCATTGGATTGAAGGCGTTAGGCGATCTAATTCTGCTTATAGATTTTGAATAGACTTATTCTCTGGCAAGTAGATGGCTGTTCTTGCTATTGGATTGAATGCGTTAGGCGATATATTCTCCAAGCTATAACAGGTTATAGATATCGAATAGACCTTTCTCTGGCAGGTAGATGGCTGTATTTGCCATTGCATTGAATGCGTTAATCGATCTAATTGCCAAGCTGTGACAGCTTATTGATTTTCAATAGACTTATTCTCTGGCAAGTAGATGGCTGTATTTGCCATAGGATTGAAGGCGTTAGGCGAT
>NW_016980949.1:0-528 GCF_001483705.2 Eufriesea mexicana | reverse complement strand
GGCTTGGCTCTGGATAGGCCAGAAATATTGGTCTCGTCACGTATTGCTTAGTTACACTACGTTCGTATGGGATATGTAAGGGCAAGTTTGGTCAGTGTATGCCTGTCTTTCGCGCTATATACTGCAATGCCGTGGCGTTCTGCGCTCCACTGTGCTCCACTATATTACGCTTCGCCCTGGGAATGCCAGAAATATTGGTCCCGTCACGTTAGGTTGAGTTATGTTGCGTTTACTTAGTTTAGGTTGGGTTAAGTTCGGTAAGGGTAGCCTCGACTTTTGTGCTATGCACTGTTTTTCGGCGTATTTCTGCGCTTGACTGCGCTCTACTATATTCTGCTTGGCCCTGGGGAGGTCACCAATAGTGGAGACGGCACGTTATGTTGATGTAGGCTACGTTTCGTTTGTTAGGTTAGCTTGGGCTAGGTCTCGATACATACCACTTTTGTGCTGTACACTGCGTTTCTATGGACTTCTGCACTCTTCTGTCAGCTAGTAAGTTTTGCTCGACTCCGTGTAGCCCAGCATCAG
>NW_016980948.1:0-382 GCF_001483705.2 Eufriesea mexicana | reverse complement strand
ACGGAACATAGCCAAATATAACCTGACTGAACCCAACGTGCCGTGACCGCTATTGTCGCTCTATCCAGAGCCAGGCAGGACGTATTGGAGCGCCGTAGAAAGCAGAAATCCACCGTCTGGCAGTGTACAGCACAATAGTTAATGATATCCCGACCAAACCTAGCCTAAAGTAACATAACCGTACGTAACCTGACACAAGATAACATACCGCGATCACAATCGCAGGTCTTGCCAGAGCCAAGCTGAAAGTACTGGAGCCATGTGTGGCGCAGAAATCAGCTAATTGCAGACGACAGCACTAAAGGCACAGCTATCCTCTCCTAGCATAGGGAATGATAACGTAACCGACCGTATTCTAACTTACACCGACGTGACGCGACCA
>NW_016980947.1:0-434 GCF_001483705.2 Eufriesea mexicana | reverse complement strand
ACACTGTTCTTCGGTGGACTTCTGCGCTCTACTCTGCTCTAGTAAACTCTGCTCCACTCTGGGGAGTTAGGCTGAGTTATGGCACGCTTTGCTATATTACGTTTTGCTGGGTAAGGGTATTGTATCTTCGACTCGTGCGCTGTACACTGCTATCCGGTGGATTTCTGCGCTATACTGTGCTGTAATATGTTCAGCATTGCCCTGTGTAGGTCAGCAACAGGAATCTCGTCCCGTTATGTTGAGTCGGATTACGTTCGGTCAGTTTTGGCCAGGTTAAGTTTTGCCAGGATTGCTTCAACTTTTGTGCTGTACACTGCTATTCTGTGGATTCTGCGCACGACCGTGCTATGGTATGTCCTGCATGGCTCTGAGGAGGGCAGCAGTAGCAGGCTCGGCACGTTAGACTGAGACATGCTATGTTTGGTTATGTTACG
>NW_016980946.1:0-3374 GCF_001483705.2 Eufriesea mexicana | reverse complement strand
TAGGTTGAGGTAGGATACGCTTGGTCAGGTTACGTTAGCACTGGTCAGGCTTCGATAGCCTCGACTACTCAACTTTACAATACGATTCCGTGGATATCTGCCCTCTTCTCTCCTATATTATGTTGTGCTTCGCACTGTGGAGGCCAGCAAAGTTAGTCGCGGCACGATCGGTTGAGTTACGTAACGATTACAGGTTACGTTAGGTTAGGTTTGGTTAGGATGGCTCTCACGTTTGTGCTATCCACTGCTGTTCGTTGAATTTCTGCGCTTTACTGTGCTCAAATATGTTCTGGTAGACTCTGGGTAGGCCAGCGGCAGAGGCCTCGCACGTTATGATTAGTAAGGCTACTTTTGCTTGGGTTAGGGTATGTCCGGTTAGGTTAGGGTACCTTCGACCTTTGTGCCTTTCACTTCAGTGCGGCGGATTTCTGAGCTCCGTTGTGCTCTAGTATATTTGTTTCCACCACTTTTGTACTGTACACTGCTATTCGGAGGATCTATGCGCTCTACATTGCTGTACTATACTCCGCTCGACTATGGTGAGGCGAGCAGTAGCGTCCGTGGCACGTTAATATGAGTTAGCTTATGTTTAGTTATGATAGGTTGGGTTGAGTTTGATTATTGTGGCTTTGACTTTCGTGCTTACACTACCTTTCGGTTGATTTCTACGCTACACATTGCTCTTCTGTACTCCGCTCGACTCTGCGGAGGACCGTAATAGTGGTCTCGGCACGTTAGTTTGTGTTATTTTTTGTTTGGTTGGGCTACGCTTGGCTGGGTTAGGATAGGGCAACTTTGACTTTTACGCTATACACTGCTACTCGGTGGAGATCTGCCATCCACATTGTCCTACTGTACTCTGCTCGACTATGGAGAGGCCAGAAATAGCTGTCGTAGCGCTATAGGTTAAGTTTGGTTACGATAGGTTGGGTTTGGTTAGGTTACGTTTGGTAAGGATGGCATTGACTTTTCTGTTGTATAATGCAATTCGGTGTATTCTTGAAATCTACTCTACTCTAATATGTTCTGCTTGGCCCTGGGGAGTACAGCGGTAGATGTCTCGGCCCGTTAAGTTTGGTTATTCCACGTTTGGTAACGTTGGATTAGGTCATGTTGGCTTAGGATTTCTTTGACTTTTGTGCTATACACTTCTATCCTGCGGCCTTCTGCGCTCTACTGTGCACTAGTGTAGTCTGCTTGGCTATTGGGTGGCCAGAAATTGTGGTTTCGTCTCGTCAGGTTAAGTTAGGTCGAGTTCGGTTGTACTACGTTTGGATAGAGTATGATAGGATATCTTTGACTTTTGTGCTGTACGCGGCTATTCGGTGGATTTTTGCGCTCTACGTTACTCTACTCTTATCTGCTCGACTCTGTGGATGCCAGTAATAGTGGGCTCGGCCCGTTTGGTTTAGTTAGGTTACGTTCGGTTACGTTACGTTAGTTTGGGTAAGTTTGTATAGATTTGACTTTCGTGGTATGCACTGCTATGCGGTGGATTTCTACGCTCTACAGTGCTCTATTGTGCTCTGCTTGTCTTTGGGGAAACCAGTAATGGTGACCTCGGCACGATAGGTTGAGGTAGGATACGCTTGGTCAGGTTACGTTAGCACTGGTCAGGCTTCGATAGCCTCGACTACTCAACTTTACAATACGATTCCGTGGATATCTGCCCTCTTCTCTCCTATATTATGTTGTGCTTCGCACTGTGGAGGCCAGCAAAGTTAGTCGCGGCACGATCTGTTGAGTTACGTAACGATTACAGGTTACGTTAGGTTAGGTTTGGTTAGGATGGCTCTCACGTTTGTGCTATCCACTGCTGTTCGTTGAATTTCTGCGCTTTACTGTGCTCAAATATGTTCTGGTAGACTCTGGGTAGGCCAGCGGCAGAGGCCTCGCACGTTATGATTAGTAAGGCTACTTTTGCTTGGGTTAGGGTATGTCCGGTTAGGTTAGGGTACCTTCGACCTTTGTGCCTTTCACTTCAGTGCGGCGGATTTCTGAGCTCCGTTGTGCTCTAGTATATGCTCCCATGCTCTATGGCTGTCAGCAGTAGTGGTGTGGGCACGTAAGGTTGGGTCATGCTACGTTTGATTGTGTTACGCTTGGTTATGCGAGGCCAGGGTAGCTTTGACCTTTGTGCCGTGCAATGCTACACAGGGGTATTCTGCGCCATACCGTGACCTAGTTGTCCCTGTTTGCCTCTTGCAATTCCGGAAATAGTGGCCGCGGCGCGTTAGGATTGGATAGGTTACGTTTGGTTATGTTAGGTTTCTTTGGGTTAGGTTGAGATACATTTGACTTTCGTGATATGCAATGATATTCTATGGACTTCAGCGCTCTGTTCTCCTGTAGTATGACCTGCTCGGCGACGTGGAGGCCATCAATAGTAGTCTCGGCACGTTAGCTTGAGTTGGGCTAGGTTCGGTTAGGTTATGTTTATTTGTGTTAGTTTTGGGCAGCTTTGACTTTTGTGCTCTACACTGCGATACGATCAACATATGCGCTTTACTGTGCTCCAGCATGTTCTGCTTGTCACTGCGGAGGCCAGCAATAGTGGTCTCGACACGCAAGCTTGAGGTATGTTACGCATGGCTGCTATGTTCCGATACGTTTGGTTATTATAGCTTTGACTTCCGTGCTATACTATTCGGTCGATACCTGTTCACTGCATAGCTCTGCTGGCATCTGCTTGTCTCCGGGGAGGCCAGCAAGTGCGGTCGTGGCAGGTTCCTTTGAGATAGGTTACGCTTTGTTAGGCTACGTTAGGTTATGTCTGGCTAGGATGGCTCTGACTTTTGCGATATACAAGGCTATTCGGTGGACTTCTGCGATCTACTGTGCTCTAGTATATCCTCCTTGGCTGTGTAGATGCCAGCTTTATTGTTCTCGGCACGTTATTCTGAGCGATGTTGCGTGCGGTTATGTTACGCGTGGCTACGTTAGGAGAGGATAACTTAAACTTTTTAACTATACACTGCTATTCAGTGTTTTCTGCGCTCTACATTGCTCTACTATACCGTGCTCGACCCTCGAGGGCGGGGGGGGGTGTAGCAGTAGTAGTCGCCGCATGTTAGGTCGAGTTATGCTACATTTGGTTGGATTAGGTTTAGTTGGGCTTGGTTAGGGAAGCTTTGACATTTGTGCCATACACTGCTCTTCGGGAGATTTCTGCGCAGTACTGTCCTCTAATATGCTCTGCTTGGTGCCGGGGAGGATAACAATAGCAGTCCCGTACGTTAGGCTAAGTCGGGTTTCGCATCGCTATACTACGTTTGGATAAGGTAGGATAGGGCAGCCTGGTCATTTGCGCTCTACACTGCTATTCGGCGAATTTCTACGCTCTACGTTGCTCTACTACAATCCGTACGACTCTG
>NW_016980945.1:0-893 GCF_001483705.2 Eufriesea mexicana | reverse complement strand
CGTGCTTAACCTAACCTAATCCAACGAAACGTAGCCCAACTCAACCTAACATGACGAGAGCACAATTGCTGGTTCTCCACAGCCAAGCATAACACATTAGTGGAGTGTAGGACGCTATGACGCTGAAATCCATAGAAACGCAATGTATATCGGAAAAGTCAGAGTTGCCCAAAACTAACCCAAACCAGCAGAAAAAAGCCAAACATAGCCTAATTCTGACTAACGTGCTGATACCGCCATTGCAACCCTTCCCAGAGTCAATCTCGACATACCAGAGCACAGTGGAGCGAGAAAATCCACCGAATAGCAGTGTACTGCACAAAAGTTGATGCTATCACGACAAAACATAGCTTAACCCATCCTAACAGAACGTGACCTGATCAATTATAACGTGCCGAGACCACTATTGCTGTCCTTCCCAGACCCAAGTTGAAAGTATTAGAGCATTGTAGAGACCAGAAATTCAGCTAATAGCAGAATGTAATACTAAAGACGAAGATACCCCTCCTATCCTAACCGAGCGTAACATAACCGAACGTAACCTCACTCAACCTAACGTGCCGCGGCCACTGTCGCCGCACTCCACTGAGCCAAGCAGAACACATTAGTCTATAGTAGGACGCAGAAATCCATAGGATTGCAGTGCTTATCGGAAAAGTCAGAATTACACAAACATAACCCAAACCAACAGAACATAACCAAACATAGCCTGACTAAACCCAACGTGCCGAGACCGCCATTGCAACGGGCCACAGAGCCAAGCAGGACATCCTAAAGCATAGTAGAGCGCAGAAATCCACAATATATCAGCGTACAGAACGAAAGTTAAGGACACCCAAATCAACCTTTGCCGAACCCTACCTCACTGAACGTAAAATGATTGAACATAACCT
>NW_016980944.1:0-1183 GCF_001483705.2 Eufriesea mexicana | reverse complement strand
TTCACGAATTAATTTGCGGATTTCATTATTAATATATTCCTTCCCATTGCCACACATTAGTCTTCTTACCTTTGAGCTAGTTAAGTTTACCACCTTATTTATATGGTCCATAAGGCTATCATAACCTTCATTCTTTGAATTCAGCGTATAAATTACAGTACATTTATAAAAATCGTCAATGAAAGTTAAGAATTACCTTGATAGATCATATCCCGCTGTATGACGAGGCGAACTTAAATCTGTGTGTACTAACCCAAGAATTTTACATGATCCACTTCTATTTTTTGGAAAAAATAGCGTTTTAGAAAAATATGCTCCAAATTTTTTGGGGCTCTTTATCATCGAATCCTTCTGACACATCAAATTTAAATAATTAAAATTTACATGACCTAAGATTCGGAGTAATTTTCCTTTCTGTGTCATCCTTTCAACGATTTTGTCACGAGTTTGATTTCATTCTACAGAGCTACTGATTTTGTGCAAACCATATTCTTTATGAGCAATTCCAATTAATTTTACCTACCTATCATAGATTTTTGAGGTATTATATATTGATACAATTTTATCCTCATCTGTTATTCTCGCATAACAAAGTAAACCTTTAACCATTTCTTTTACAGAAAATACATTGGATATTGTTACTTTAATTTTCAGTTTATAAGCTTCAAGAAAAGTAACAATTTTTCCTGCTTTTGTCCCTTTTGATATTCGACTATCTCCAAATTCAACATTTATAGTGTCCTTTAATGCAACTTTTTCAGAAGAATAGAAATCACCATTCACAATACGATCTAAATATCCAGTACCCAATGCCCAAACCATTTTTATGTCTCACTACTGCACGTATTGTTACCACCTAGCCATTCATTCTCATTCTCTTCTCTTTGCACTTGAGTCAAAAGGGATCTAGTTTCATGAACGTAGTTTCTGTTCTTGTATGAGGACCTCGCATCGTGTTTTCCCATTCCATCATGGTACGACTGCCAAGCCCTGTCACGGACTCTCTGGTTCCTACTACGTCCACGTTGACAATAACCTCGTCCTACTCGGCCTCGAATTTCTTGATTAACAGATTGCTGTTGCCAGGGCAGTCTGTCACTTGCATGCCAATGAGAACCATCACTGCCACCTGGTCTACCCTTATTTTGACAAATTCGTGCTATATGCCCATCTTTTCCACATT
>NW_016980943.1:0-558 GCF_001483705.2 Eufriesea mexicana | reverse complement strand
TTCAGATTCAATAGCATTGCAATGGCTATAGCATGCCAATAAATTCTTTAGTCCTTATTTATCCAACAAAACCAGCTCACCACTATAGCAGACGAAAATGTCAATAAAATTGAATTCTCCATATATTCTATAGGATTGCAATGGCTATAGCATGCCAATAGACTGTTTCCTCCTTATTTATGCAACTAAATTAGCTCACTGCGATATTAGTCGAAAATGTCAATAAAATTGAATTTTCCAGTCGCATTCTACTGCATTGCAATAGCTATAGCATGCCAATAAAATCATTCCTCCTTATTTATGCTACAAAATTAGCTCACAACGATATTAGTCGAAAATATGAATATAATTGAATTTTCCCGTCAGATTCTATAGCATTCTAATCGCTATAGCATGCCAATAGAATCTTTCCTCCTTATTTATGCAACAAAATTAGCTCACCATGATATTAGTCGAAAATATTAACAAAATTGCATTTTCTAGTCACATTCTACTGCATTGCAATGGCTATAGCATGCCAATAGAATCATTCCTCCTCATTTATTCAACAAAACTAGC
>NW_016980942.1:0-879 GCF_001483705.2 Eufriesea mexicana | reverse complement strand
TCGACTAATATCGTGGTGAGCTGTCTTTCTTGCATAAATAAGGAGAAAAAATCCCTTTTGAATGCTATAGCCATTGCAATGCTGTATAATCTGGTTGGAAAGTACAATTTTATTGACATTTTCGAATAATATTTGGGTGAGCTAACTCTCTTGCGTAAATAAGGACGAAAGATACTTTTGGCGTGCTACAGCCATTGCATTGATATAGAATGTTCTTGGAGAATTCAAATTTATTGACATTTTCGACTAACATCGTGGTGGGCTAACTTTTTTGCATATATAATGGGGAAGGATTCATTGCACGTGCTATAGCCGTCGCAATGCTATAGAATCTGTCTGGAAAGTTCAATTTTATTGAGATTTTCTATCAATATTGTAGTGAGTTAGCTTCATTGCATAACTAAGGAGGAACGATTCTATTGGCGTGCTATAGCCTTTGCAATGCAATGGACTCTGGCAGGAAAATTCAATTTTACTGACATTTTCGACTAATATAGTGGTGAGCTGCCGTTCTTGCTTAAATAAGAAGGAATAATTCTATTGGCGTGCTATAGCCTTTGCAATGCAATGGACTCTGGCAGGAAAATTCAATTTTACTGACATTTTCGACTAATATAGTGGTGAGCTGCCGTTCTTGCTTAAATAAGAAGGAATAATTCTATTGGCGTGCTATAGCCTTTGCAATGCAATGGACTCTGGCAGGAAAATTCAATTTTACTGACATTTTCGACTAATATCGTGGTGAGCTAACTTCCTTGCATAAGTAAGGTGGAAAGAACCTCTTTGAGTGCTTTAGCCATTGCAATGATATAGAATGTGGCTGGAAAATGCAATTTTGTTGACATTTTCGATTAATATCGTTGGTGAGCAGACTTCCTT
>NW_016980941.1:0-310 GCF_001483705.2 Eufriesea mexicana | reverse complement strand
TATTTTTACCTGCCAGAGTCTATAGCATTGCAAAGGCTATAGCACGCCAATAGTATCTTTCCCACTTACTTATGCAAGTAAGTTAGGTCACAACGACATTAGTGGAAATGGTCAATAAAATTGAACTTTCCTGCCAGACTCTATAGCATTGCGACGGCAATAGCACGCCAAGAGGATCTTTCCTCCATATTTATACAATAAAGTTAGCTCACAACGATATTAGTCGAAAAGGTCAATAAAATTGAACTTTCCAGGAAGATTCTATAGCTTTGCAATTCCCAAAGCACGCCAATAGATTCTTCCCTCCTTA
>NW_016980940.1:0-602 GCF_001483705.2 Eufriesea mexicana | reverse complement strand
GACATTACCAAGCGTAGCTTAACACATCCTTTCGTGTCATGACCACTATTGCTGGCTTCCCCACGGTCGAGCAGGGTATAGTTGAGAGCAGTAGAGCGCAGAAAGCAAGCAAATAGCAAAGTATTCCACAGAAGTAAAAGATATCCTGACACAACCAGAAAAACCTTACCTAACCAAACGTGATTTCACTCAACCTAAGGTGCAGCGGCCAGCACTGCTGGCCTCCTCAGAGCCAAGTAGATCATAATACAGTAGAAAACTAGAGCGCCGAAATTCACAGAAATGCAGTGTATAGCAGAAAGGTCGAAGCTATTCAAATCTAACCGAGGGAAACGTATCCTAGCACAACGTACCATACCTCAAACCAACGAGCCGTGACCACTATTACTGGCATCCGCAGAGACAAGCAGAACATGCTAGAGCACAGCAGATGGCTGTTATCCACCGAATATCAGTGTATAGCACAAAAGTCGTAGCCACTCTGACCAGACCTAACCTAACCAACCTAAGCAAACCTAACCTAGCCTAACCAAAGGTACCGTAACGCAGCCAAACGAGCCAGGGCCACTATTTCTGGTCTCCATAGAGACAAGCAGATGCTA
>NW_016980939.1:0-974 GCF_001483705.2 Eufriesea mexicana | reverse complement strand
GTGGATGTCAGCAACTGTAGCCTCGGCACGATATGTTGAGTTAGGCTACTGCAGGTTATGATACATTTGGTCAGGTTAGGAGAGCGAAGATTTGACTTTTGCTCTACATACTGCTATTCGGTGGATTGCTGCCTTCTACTGTGCTCTAACGTGCTCTCCTTGGCTCTGGGGAGCACAGCAATAGTAGTCTCGGCCCGTTAGGTATAGCTATGCTACGTTCGGTTGGGATATGCTAGTCTGGGTTATGTTTTGGTACCTTTGGCTTTCGTTGCATACACTGTAATGCGGCAGACTACTGCGCTCTACTGTGCACTAATATATTCTGCTCGGATTTGGGTAGGAGAGTAATAGTTGTCTCGGTACGTTGGGTTGAGTTAAGCTACTTTCGGTTATATTATGTATGGTTGTGGTAGGATATGGTAACTTCCGCTTTTGTGATATACACTGCCATTCAGTCGACTTCTGCGCTCTACATTGCTCCAGTATGTTCTGCTTTGCTCAGGTGTGGTCAGCAATAGCGGTCGCTATTTGCTAGGATAACTTTGACTTTTGTGCTATGCGCTGACATTCGGAGGATTCCTACACTCCATATTGCTCTACCTTACTCGGCTCGAATCTTGGATGGCCTGCAATAGAGGTCTCGACACATAAGGTTGGGTTGGGCTACGTTTGGTTAGGCTATGTTTGTTTGTGTTGGGTAAGTGTAGCTATGACTTTCGAGATGTAAACTGTTATTCTGTGGACTTCTGCGTCCTGCTGTGTTCTACTATATTCTGCTTGGCCCTGGGGCGTCCAGCAGTAGCGGTCGCGGCTCGTTTTGTTGAGTTAGGCTTCGTTTGGTTGCACTATACTTGTTTGGGTTAGGTTTGGGTAAATTTGACTTTTCTGCTGTACGCTGAGATTCTATGGACTCCTGCTCTCTACACTCCTCTAATATCTACAGCTTGGCTCCGGGAAAGATCGCCGTAGCGTTC
>NW_016980938.1:0-275 GCF_001483705.2 Eufriesea mexicana | reverse complement strand
GATTTCCTTGACTATTGTGGTATAATGTCCAAGTCGGTTGCTTCCAGAGATCCACATTGCTCTGCTCTACTCTGTTCGACTCTGGAGGGCGAGCAGTAGTGGTTGGGGCACGTTATGAGCTATGTTATGATAGGTTAGGTTAGGTTACAGTACGTTTGATTAGTATAGCTTCTACTTACGTTCTGTTCACTGTTTCTCGATGTATTTCAGGAGTCTACTGTGCTCTACTAGATTCTGCTTGGCTCTGTGCAGGTCTGGAGAAGTGGCCGCGCCTC
>NW_016980937.1:0-527 GCF_001483705.2 Eufriesea mexicana | reverse complement strand
TCAACAGAAATGAATTTGCCAGGCAAACTCAATAGTATTGCAATTGCTATAGCATGCCAACAGTACCTTTCCCCCTTATTTATGCAACAAAATTATCTCATTACGGTATTAGTCGAAAATGTCAATAAAATTGAATTTTCCAGTCAGATTCTGTAGCATTGCAATGGCTATAGCGTGCCAATAGTATCTTTACTCCTTATTTATGCAACAAAACTAGCCCACCACGATATTAGTCCAAAATGTCAATAAAATTGGATTTTCCAGTCAGATTCTATTACACTGCAATGGCTATATTATAGCATTCCAATAGAATCTTTCCTCCTTATTTATGCAGCAAAATTAGTTCACCACGATAATAGATGAAAATGTCAATCAAATTGTATTTTCCAGTCAGGTTCTATATCATTGCAATGGCTATAGCATGCCAATTGAATCTTTCCACATTATTTATGCAAGAAAATTAACTCATCGCGATATTAGTCGAAAATGTCAATAACATTGGATTTTCCAGTCAGATTCTATTACAC
>NW_016980936.1:0-941 GCF_001483705.2 Eufriesea mexicana | reverse complement strand
CCATCGAACCATAGATCCACCTTTCCATACATGCATCCATCCATACATCCACCCATCGAACCACACATCCGTCCATCCATACACGCACCCATCCATAAACCCATCGATCCAAACATCTATACTTCCACACATACATCCATCCATACATTCATACATCCACACATCCATAAATCCATCCCTCCATACATCCATACAACCATACATACATCCATACATATATCCACACATACATCCATACATCCACCCATCCATACATTCATCCACGCATGCATCCATCCATACATCCATCCATACATTCATCCATACAAGCATCCATACATACATCCATTCCTCCGTCCATTCACCCATCCATTCGTCCACCCACACATCCACACATCCATGCCTCCGTACATCCATATATTCTTTCATCTATTCATCCATGCATACATACATACGATCTTCCAAAACGCGAATACGGCCATACATTCATAAATCCACAAATCGTACATCCATACATTCGTACATCCATACATACATACATCCATACATCCATACATCCATACATCCATCCGTCCATCCATAAATCCATACATCCGTAAATCCGTACATTAGTACATCCATACGTCAATAAATCCATACATCCATACATGCATCCATCCATACATTCTTAAATCCATACATCCACGCATACATGCATCCAAACATGCATACATCCATACATCCTTACATCCGTGCATCCATCCATACTTACATCCATCCAACCATACACCCATACATTCATACATCCATACATCCACAAATCCATACGTCCATACCTCCATCCATCCATACATCCATCAATCAATACACCCATACATATATACAGCCATACATACATACATCCATACATCCATCCATAGATACATCCATCAATCCATACCTCAATCCATCCATACAGCCATTCATCCGTACATCCGTCCGTC
>NW_016980935.1:0-882 GCF_001483705.2 Eufriesea mexicana | reverse complement strand
CCGACCTTCGTGCTGTACACGGCTTTTCGGTGCATTTGAGCGCTCCACTCTACCCAGGTTTGTACTGCGTGGTACTGCCGAGTCCAGCAATATTGGTCGCCGCTCCCTAGGATGGGACAGGCTGCGCATGGTTACGTCACGTCTGGTTATATTACGATAGGGTGGCTTTAACTTTTATGCCATTCACTGCTTTTCATGGCGCACTACCGAGCTCTAATATTTCCTGCTTGTCTCTGGGGAGGACAGCAATAGCGGCCTCGTAACGTTGGAATGTGTTATGTTACGTTTGGTTAGGTTAGGTTAGGTATATTTCGGTTCAGATTGCGTCGCCTTACGTCCTTTGCACCGATATTCGGCGCACTTCTGAGCTCAGCTGTGCCCTACTATATTTTCCTTGTCCCTCCGGTTGCCAGCGATACTTGTCTCGGCTCGTTAGGTTGAGATGTGCTGCGTTCGGTTATGTTACGTTTGTCTACGTTCGGAGAGTGCAGCTATGGCTTTTATCCCATACACTGCGATTCCATGGTTCTCTGCACTCTATTCTCCACCCATATGGTCTGCTCGGCTTTGGTGAGGCCAGCAATCGTGTTCGCGGCACGTTAGATTCAGTTAGGCTGCGTTCGGTTTTGTAACGATTGGATAGGTTAGTATCGGGTAGCATTGACGTTTGTGCTATACGCTGTTATTCCGTGGATTTTGGCGCTCAACTGTGATCTAGTATGTTCTGTTTGGCTCTGGGGAAGCGGGCTGCAAAGTCCTTGGCACGTTGGTTTGAGTTATGCAAAGTTTGGTTTCATAATCTGAAAGTTGGTTATGTTCGGATAGGGAGGCTTTGACTTTTGTGGTGTACACGGCAATTCGGAGAATTTCTGCGATCCACTC
>NW_016980934.1:0-487 GCF_001483705.2 Eufriesea mexicana | reverse complement strand
CACGTCGCGTACGGTTAGGTCGGTTCAGGCTAGGTTTGGAGAGGACAGCTTTTACCTATTTGTTGAACACAGCCAGTCATTGGATTTCTGCGCTCTACTGTGCTCTAGTATGTCCTACTTCACCCTGGGAAGGACAGCAATGGCGGTCTCGGCACGTTAGTTTGATTCATGCTATGTTCGTGTTTGTTCCGTTTGCTTGGGTTAGGTTTCGGTTCCTCAGACTTTTCCGATATACACTGCGATCCTACAGATTACTGCGTCCTACTCCACACTAATATGTTCTGCTTGGCTCTGTGGAGGCCAGTAATGGTGGTCTCGTCCCGCTGGGTAGAGCTAGGTTACGTTTGGTCGTGTTGCGGTTGGGTAGGTTGGGAGGGGATAGCTTTCTCTTTAGAGATGTATTATCCCATTTGGTGGACTTCTCTGCCTTACAGTGCTCTAATGTTTTCAGCTTGGCTCTGGTAAGGCCAGCAATAGTTGTCTCGGC
>NW_016980933.1:0-588 GCF_001483705.2 Eufriesea mexicana | reverse complement strand
GTATGTATGGGCGTATGTATGGATGCGTGTATTTATGAATGCATGGATGTATGTATGGATGTATGAATGGATCCATGAATGGATATATAACTGTATTTATGGATGGGTGAATGGATTGGTGCATGTATGGATGGAGTACTTGCGGATGGATGTATATATGTATGTATGTGTCTATGTATGGTTGTATGTATGGATGTATGTATAGATGTATGTATGGATGTATTTATGTGTATATGTATGGATGTATGATTGTTGGATGTATGGGTGGAGGTATGAATGGATGTATGCATGTATGTGAGGATGTATGTATGGATATATGTATGGATGGATGGATGTGTGGACGTATGTATGAATGGACTTATGGATGATTGTATGGATATATATATGGATGTGTGTGGGGATGTATGTCTGTATGTATGGATGGATGGTTGTATGGATTTTTGGATTGATGTACGGATGGATGGATGGAAGTATCAATGGATTTATTAATGGGAGTATGGGCGGGTGTATGAATGTATGTATGGGCGTACGTATGGATGTATGTATGTATGGATATATGGGTGGATGGATGTATGGATGGTTCGAAAT
>NW_016980932.1:0-548 GCF_001483705.2 Eufriesea mexicana | reverse complement strand
ACTAGACGACAGTGGAACGCACAGATCCACCGATGAACAGTCTGCACCACTTAAGCCAAGGCTATCCACACATAATCCAGATCAACGTATCCTTACCAAACGTAGCATAATTCAACTTAACGTGCCGCGACCGCTATTGCTGCCCTCCCTAGAGCCAAGCAAAATATACAACAGCACAGTACAGCGCAGTAATACACCGCATTGGAGTGTATAGCACAAAAGTCAGAGACATGCTGACCAAAACTAGACTAACCTGACATAGCGAAACGTAACATGATCGACACAAACGTACCGCGAACACTACTGCTGGCGTCCCCAGAGACAAGCAGGATGCGATTGAGCACAGTAAAGCAGAGAAGTCCACCGGATAGCAGTGTAGAGCACAAGAGCCTAAGTTACGCTATCCTAACTTAACCAAACGTTTCATAGGCATACGCAACCTTCCTCGCATATACGAGCCGGGACCAATACTGCTCTCCTCCCAAAAGCCAATCAGAACAAACTAAAGCACAGTAGAACGCAGAAATCCACCGAAAGCACTGTATAAC
>NW_016980931.1:0-770 GCF_001483705.2 Eufriesea mexicana | reverse complement strand
GGTTAGGAAGCATAGGTTAGGATATCTACGGTTTCTGTGCACTACATTGTAATGCGGTTGATTTCTGCGCTCTGCTGTGATGTAGCATACTCTGCTTGGCGCTGGAGAGACCAGCAATAGTGGACTCGGCACGCTAGGTTGAGCTATGCAACTTTCGTTTATGTTAAGTTTAGTGAGGTTAAGATAGTGCAGTTTAGACCTTTGTGCTATACACAGCCATCTGCGGATGTCTGTTCTTTACTGTGATCCAATATTTTCCGCTTGGCTCCGGCTGAGCCAGAAATAGCGGCCTCGAGACGTTAGGTTGTGTTACATTACGTTTGGTTTGGTTAGGTTATGGCAAGCTCGGTCTGGTTTTCTTTGTCTTTCACGCTGTACACTGCTATTCGGTGGATTTCTGCGCTCGAATGTGCTCTACTATACCCCGCTTGGCCCTGTGGAGGCCAGCAGAAGCGGTCTCGGCGCGTAAGATTGGGCTATGCTACGTTTGGAAATGTTACCTCTGTTAAGGTTACGACAGGATCGTCTAAACTATGGTACTATCCTCGGCTATACGCGGATTTCGGCGCTCTACTGTGCTCTAGAACATTCTGCTTAGCTCTGGGGAGACGGGCTGAAGTTGTCTCGGCACGGTAGGTTGAGCTATACTACGTTCGGTTATGTTACGCATGGGTTGGTTATGTTAGGTAAGGTTAGGGTAGGATACCTTCGACTTTTGTGATATACACAGCAAGGCGGTGGATTTTTACGCCCTGCTGTACTCTAGTACA
>NW_016980930.1:0-537 GCF_001483705.2 Eufriesea mexicana | reverse complement strand
AACCAAACTTTGAATAGCTGAACATAACGTGCCGCGAATACCGCTTCTGGCCTACCCTGAGCCAAGCAGAGTGGAGCAGAGCACAGTATATATCAGGAACCCACCGAATATCTGTGTAGCACAAAAGTCGATGTAGCCTACCCTAACCTAGTCAATGGTAACACATCCAAACGTAACATAACTCAACCTGACACGATGAAACCACCAGTGCAGGACTCCACAGAGACAAGCAAAATGCACTAGGGCACATCGAAGGTATCCACCGCATTGCAGTGAGTAGCACAAAGCCGAAGATATCCTAGTATAACCTTACCTAACCTGACCGAAACCATCGCAGGATATCCTTAAAGAATGTGCAGCGAACGCTGCTCCTGGCCTCGCCATAGCCAAGAAGAATGTAGTAGAGCGCACTGGATCACAGGAATACACCGAATAACAGCGTATAGCACGAAAGTCAAGGCCATCCTAGCAAAACTTAACCTAACCAAACCTAACCGAACGTGACCAAACTCAACCTAACTTGCCATGGCCGCTATT
>NW_016980929.1:0-520 GCF_001483705.2 Eufriesea mexicana | reverse complement strand
CTATAGGGATCATCAGTACCACAGTGGTTTCTGGCGGACACCTAACACCAGAACCCTCCCCAGATTCCGCCCTCTCCACAGAAGTATATCACTATATCAAGGAAGTCAGAGATATCCTAGCCTAAAAGAAGCAAACCTAACCTGACCTAACCAAGCGTAACGTAACACATCCTAACGCGCCGCTGCCACTAGCTCTGGAACTTCCAGAGCAAAGCAGGGAATATTAGATCACAGTAGATCGCAGCAGTCTACGGAATAGCAGTGCACAGAGCAAAAAACGTAGCTATCCTGTCCTCACATATCCAAACGTAACCAAAACAAACGCAGCATAGCACAGTCTAACATGCCGAGAACACTACTGCTGGCCTTCCCGCGCCAAGCAGCGAATATTGGAGCACAGTAGGGCACAAGTGTCCACCGAAGAGGAGTGTATAGGACAAAAGCCAAAGCTATCCTGTCCAACCTAACAAAACCATAACCGACATCACGCAACGTTACTCAAATAAGCGTGCCGCGGCCA
>NW_016980928.1:0-638 GCF_001483705.2 Eufriesea mexicana | reverse complement strand
GCACTGCTATTCGGTAGATATCTGCGCACTGTATGGATCTACTAGCCTCTGCTAGCCACTGGGAGGCCAGCATCTGTGCCTGTGACATGCTAGGTTGAGTTTGTTTAAGTTTGATTAGGTTAGCGTGGGTTAAGGTTCCTTAAGGTGTGCAATGCACCGCTATCCGATGGATTTCTGCACTCTACTCTGCTCTAGTATATTCTGCTTGGGTATGTGGATGCCAGCAGTTTTGCTCTCGACACTTTAGGCTATGTTAGGTTGCGTCAGGTTATGTTACGTTTGGCAATGTTACGATAGGGTGGCTCAGGCTTTTGTGCTGTACACTGTACTTCAGTGGATTCCTGCGATATACATTGCTCTACTATAATCTGCCCTACTCTCGGGAGGACAGCCATATTGGTTTCGGCACTTTAGGATCGGTTATGTTACGTTTGGTTAAGTTACGTTTCGTTAGGCAGAGCTAGGATAGCTTTGGCTTTTCTGCTATACACTTGTATTCGTTGGGCTTCTGCGCTCTGCAGCCCTCTAGTATGCTCTGCTTGGCTTGTGGAGGACAGCATTAGTGGTCTCGGCATGTTACCCTTTGGAAAGTAACGTTTGCTTATGTTACGATTGGTAAGGTTAGGACATGGTAGCTT
>NW_016980927.1:808-1047 GCF_001483705.2 Eufriesea mexicana | reverse complement strand
ATGAAAAATTCAATTTTATTGACATTTTCAACTAATATCGCGGTGAGCTGTCATCCGTGCATAAAGAAGGAAGAAAGATAATATTGGCGTGCTATAGTCATTGCAATGCTATAGATTCTGCCTCGAAAATTCAATTTTATTGGCATCTACGACTAATATCGTGGGCAGATAACTTACTCGCATAAATAAATAGGAAAGATTCTATTGGCCAGCTATAGCCATTGCTATTCTATAGTATC
>NW_016980927.1:0-650 GCF_001483705.2 Eufriesea mexicana | reverse complement strand
TTCTCGTATAAATAAGGAGGAAAGATAGTATTGGCGTGCTATAGCCACTGCAATGGTATAGAATCTGTCTCGAAAATTCAATTTCATCGATATTTTGCACTAATATCATTTTGAGCCGACTTTCTTGGACAGATATGAAGCAAAGATTCTATTGACGTGCAATTGCCATTGCAATGCTATTGAACATTGCTGGGAAATTCAATTTTATTGACATTTTCGAATAATATCGAGGGGACCTATGTTTCTTGCATAAATGAGGAGGAAGATTTCTACTGGCGTGATATAGCCATATATAGCCACTGCAGGTCTATAGAAACAATGCGGAAAATAAAATTTTATTGACATTTTCGACTTATATCGTGGCGAGCAAACTTTCTTGCATAAATATGGCGGAAGGGTACTATTGGCGTGCTATAGCCATTGCAACGCTACAGAGTGTGCCTCGAAAATTCAATTTTATTGAGAATTTCGACTAATATAGTAGTGTGATAACCTTCTTGCATAAATAAGGAGGAAAGATTCTATTGGCCAGCTATAGCTATTGCAATTCTACACTGTCTGGATGGAAAATTCAATTTTATTGTCACTTTCGTCTAATATCGTGGTGAGCTTTCTTTCTTGCATAAATAAGGAGGTAGCATCTTATTGGC
>NW_016980926.1:0-494 GCF_001483705.2 Eufriesea mexicana | reverse complement strand
ATAGAATCAGGATGGGAAATTCAATTTTATTGTCATTTTCGACAAATATCGTAGTGAGGTAACGTTCATGCATAAATAAGGGGGACAGATTCTATTGGCGTGCTGCAGCTATTGCAATGCTATTGAAACAGGCTGGAAAATTCAATTTGATTGTTATTTTCGACTAATATCGTGGTGAGGAAACTCCCTTGTATCCGGGAGGAGGAAGAATTCTATTGGCCTACTATAGCCATTGCAGTGCTATAGAATCTGGCCGGAGAATTCAATTTTATGTACATTTTCGGCTAATACCGTGGTGTGCTAATTTTCTTGCATAAATAAGGAGGAAAAATACTATTGGCGTGCTATAGCCATTGCAATGCTATAGAATCTGGCCGGAGAATTCAATTTTATGTACATTTTCGGCTAATACCGTGGTGTGCTAATTTTCTTGCATAAATAAGGAGGATAAACCCTACTGGCGTGCTATAGCCATTGGAATGCTACAGAATCTG
>NW_016980925.1:0-450 GCF_001483705.2 Eufriesea mexicana | reverse complement strand
ACTACAGTTCGCAGCGCCATCGCGTCGCGTTTGCCTTTTTGCGAGCTATAACTCGCGGCCGAGCCGTCATAGCGTCCGCCATTTCGCGAGCTATGACTCGTGGCGCCACCATCGTGTTCGTCATTTTGCAAGCTATAATTCGCAGGGTCTTCTACCTTTTTGCGAGCCATGACTCGCGGTGAACCGTTATAGCGTTTATTATTTTGTGAGCTATGACTCACGACTGACCTGTCGTACTGTCCACCATTTCGTGAGCTATGACTCGTGGCTTCACCGTCGCGTCCGCCATTTTGCGAGCCATAATTCTCAACGCCACCGCATTGCGTCTGTCTTTTTGCAAGCTATGACTCGCAGTCGAGCCGTCATAGCGTCCGCCATTTCGCGAGGTATGACTCGTGGCGCCACCGTCGCGTCCGCCATTTCGCGAGCCCTGATGACGCATTAGGCTCC
>NW_016980924.1:258-1028 GCF_001483705.2 Eufriesea mexicana | reverse complement strand
TGGCAGATTCAATTTTATTGACATTTTCGACTAATATGGTGGTGAGCTATCTTCCTTGTATAAGTAAGGAGGAAAGATACTATTGGCGTGCTATAGCCTTCGCAATGTTAAAGAATCTGGATGGAAAATTCAATTTTATTGACATTTTCGGCTAATATCGTGGTGAGTTAACTTTCTCGCATAAATAAGGAGGAAAGATTCTATTGGCGTGCAATAGGCTTTGCAATGCTATTGAATTTTGCTGGAAAGTTCAATTTTATTGACAGTTTCGACTGATATCATGGTGAGCTGCCTTCCTTGCATAAATAAAGAGGAAAGATTCTACTGGCCTGCTGTAGCCATTACAATGATATAGATTGTGCCTGGCAGATTCAATGTTATTGACAATTTCGACAAATATCGTGGTGAGCTGACTTTCTTGCATAAACAAGGTGGAGAGAATCTATTGGCGAGATATTGCCATTTCAATACTATAGAATCTGGCTGGAAAGTTCGATTTTATTGACGTTTCCGACTAACATCGTGGTGAGTTATCTTTCTTGCATAAAAAGGACGAATAATTCCACTGGATTGCTATAGCCTTCGCAATGCTATAGAATCTGGACGGAAAATTCAATTTTATTGTCATTTTCGGCTAATATCGTCGTGAGTTTACATTCTCGCATAAATAAGGTGGAAAGATTCTATTGGCGTGCTATAGGCTTTGCAATGCTAAAGAATCTTGCTGGAAAGTTCAATATCATTGACACTTTCGTTTATTATCATGGTGA
>NW_016980924.1:0-230 GCF_001483705.2 Eufriesea mexicana | reverse complement strand
AGCAGGGTAGATTCTATTGGCGTGCTTAGACCTTGCTATTATATAGAGTGTGGTTGGAAAATTCAATTTTATTGACATTTTCGGCTAATATCGTGGTGAGATGACACTCTCGCATATATAAGTAGGATAGATGCTATTGGTGTGCTATAGGCATTGCAATGCAATACAATCTTCCTGGAAAATTCCATTTTATTGACATTTTCGACTAATTTCGTGGTGAGCTAACTTCC
>NW_016980923.1:0-590 GCF_001483705.2 Eufriesea mexicana | reverse complement strand
GGCAGATACTATAGCATTGTATTGGCTATAGCACGGCAATAGCATCTTTCCTCCTTATTTATAAAAGAAAGAAACCACACAACGATATTAGTCGAAATTGTTATTAAAATTGATTTTTCGAGACAGATGCTACAGCATTGCAATGGCTATAGCTCGCCAATAGATTTTTCCCTCATTATTTATGCAAGAAAGTTACCTCACCACGATATTAGTCGAAGATGTCAATAGAATTCAATTTTCGAGGCAGATTGTATAGCATTGCAATGGCTATAGCTCGCCAATAGATTTTTCCCTCATTATTTATGCAAGAAAGTTACCTCACCACGATATTAGTCGAAGATGTCAATAGAATTCAATTTTCGAGGCAGATTGTATAGCATTGCAATGGCTATAGCTCGCCAATAGATTTTTCCCTCATTATTTATGCAAGAAAGTTACCTCACCACGATATTAGTCGAAGATGTCAATAGAATTCAATTTTCGAGGCAGATTGTATAGCATTGCAATGGCTATTGCACGTCAATAGTATCTTTCATCCTTATATATGCATGGACGGCAGCTCACGACGATATCAGTCGAGAATGTCAATA
>NW_016980922.1:0-782 GCF_001483705.2 Eufriesea mexicana | reverse complement strand
AGCAGTGTATGTAACAAAAGCCAACGATATCTTCACATAGCTTAACCTAACCTAACATAACCAAACGTAACCTGACCCAACCTAACGTGATGAGACCATAATAGCTGTCCTCCTCAAAGTCAGGCAGAATATACTAGAGCACAGTAGATCGCAGGAACCCACGCCTTGCAATTTATAGCTCAAATGTCGAAGAAACCATGGCGAAACCTAACGTAACGTAACGTAACACAAACTACCATGCTGCCACCACAATTTCTGGCGTCCTCCGAGACAAGCAAAATGTGAAAGAGCGCATTAGAATGCAGAAGTCCATAGAAAAGCAGTGCTGAGCACAAAAGTCAAAGATATCCCAACCCAACACAACCTAACCTAACCTAACCAAACGTAATATGACTAAACCTATCGTGCCACGTCCAGTATGGCTGGCCTCCACAGAGTCCAGCAGAGCATAATAGGGAGCACAGAGAGCACAGATCCAGTGAATTGCAGCGCACGTACGCCACAAAAGTCGAAGCTATCCAAGCCTAACATATTCAAACGTAACACAGCCGAACGTTACATAACCCGACCTAACGTGCATGGAACGACATTGCTGGCCTCCACAGAGGCAAGCAGAACATGTTAGAGCACAGTTGAGCGCAGAAATCTACCGAATGACAGTGTACAGCACAAAGGCCGAAGACAGCATAGCGAAACCTAACACTACTTAGCCTAACTAAACGGAACATAACTCAACCAATCGTGTCACGACCACTATTGCTGTCCACCCCAGTTTCGAGAAG
>NW_016980921.1:0-569 GCF_001483705.2 Eufriesea mexicana | reverse complement strand
ATCGCCTAACGCCTTCAATCCAATGGCAAGTACAGCCACCTACTTGTCAGAGAATTGGTCTATACAAAATCAATAATCTGTTATAGCATGGTGAATGGATCGCCTAACGCCTCCAATCCAATGACAAGTACTGCTATCTTCTTGCCAGAGAAATCCAGAGAAGAGGTCTATTCAAAATCAATAATCTGTTAAATAATGCTGAATGGATCGCCTAACGCCTTCAAGCCAATGGTAAGTGCAGCCACCTACTTGCCAGAGCATAGGTCTATCCAAAATCTATAACCTGTTATAGCTTGGTGAATAGATCGCTTATCGCCTCCAATTAAATGTCAATTACACCCATCTACTTGCCAAAGAATAGGAATATTCAGAATCTATAATCTGCAATAGCTTGGTGACTAGTTCGTCTAACGCCTTCCAATGATGGTGACTAGTTCGTCTAACGCCTTCCTCCACTGCTCTAGCGTAACCCGCTTGTCGGTGGGGAGGCCAGTAATGGTGGTCTCGGCACGATAGGTTGATTTAGGACAAGTTTGGCTACGTTAGATTTGTTTGGGTTAGGTTCGGAT
>NW_016980920.1:0-848 GCF_001483705.2 Eufriesea mexicana | reverse complement strand
CCGACACCGCTATTGTTTCCCTCTCCAGAGACAAGCAGGAAATACTAGAACACAGTAGTGTGTAGAAATGCACCAAATAGCAGCGTACAGCACAAAAAGCTATCTGTGACCAAGCTTAGCCTGACCTAACCTAACCGGACGTAGCCCTACAAATCGAACCGTGCCGAGACCACTATTGGTGGCATTTCCAGAGCCAAGCTGGAAATATTACACCGCTGTAGGGCGCAGCAATCCACCTAATAGCAAATTATAGCACTAAAGTCCTGCATATCCTCTCCTAAGCTAGAGGACCGTAACATAACCAAACGTAACCTAGCGTACAACTACGTGCGCGACCACTCTTACTGGCCTCCCCAGAGACGAGCAGAATGACTTCGGCACAGTAGAGCGCAGTAGTCGAACTCAATGCATCGTACAGCAGAATAGTGGCGGATGCCCGAACCAAACCTGTCCAAACCTAACCCAACGGAACGTAGCATAACTCAGCATCAGGTGCCGAGGTTAGTATTGCTGTCCTCCACAGAGCCAAGCAGAGCATGTTAGAGCGCAGCAGAGCGCAGAAATCAACCGCATGGCAGTGTATATGCAAAAGACGTAGTTATCCCATCCTATCCTAACCAGAAGTTACGGAACCGAACGTAGCATATCTCAACATAACGTGCCGTGGCGACTACTCCTGGCATTCCCGCGGACAAGCAAAGTGTGATACAATGGGGCGCGGAGGTCCATAGACTTGCCGTGTGTAGCGCAGAAATCATAAACAATCCATCCTAACCCAACATAATCTATCCAATGTAAACACAATCTAACTCAATCTAGCGAGCCGCGTCCACAATTGGTGGCCTCCG
>NW_016980919.1:0-740 GCF_001483705.2 Eufriesea mexicana | reverse complement strand
ATTCAGAACCTTACCTGAAATAAACTAAACCAACCGAGCGTAGCCTAACCCAACATAACGTGCCGAGGCCATTACTTCCGGCATCTCCATGGCCAAGTAGGATATACAATATCCCAGCAGAGCGCAGAGGATCATGGAAAAACGGTGTACAGTACAAAAGACAAAGATATCCTCTCCTAATTTAACCAAACGTAACCAAACTCAATATAACACGCCACGACCCCTATTTCTGGCCGCCCCGGAGCATATAGAACTAATTAGAGCAAAGCAGAGCTCACAAATCCACGGAATAGCAGTGTGTAGCATAAAAGTCAAAGCTACCCTACCCTAACGTAACCAAACGTAACAGTGTTCAACCTAACGCGGTGTGACCACTATCGCTGCCTTCCGCAGAGCCAAGCAGAATATATTCGGGTAGAGTAGAACGCTGAAGTCCGCCGCACTGATGTGTACAGCGCAACAGAAATATGTATCCGAACCGTACCTGAACCAAGCTAGACTAGCCAAGCGTAGCATAACTCAACCCAACGTGCCCAGACCACAATTGTCGGCCTCCCCATGGCCAAGCAGAATACAGTAGAGTACAGTAGAGTGCAGAGGTCCTTCGGGTATCTGTGAGCAGCACGAAAGTCACAGCTATCCATACCGATCCCAACGCATTCTAACCTAACCTAACTTAACATAACGCAACCCAACGTGCCGATACCACAATTGCTGGCCTCCCCAGGGCCAAGCAGAAA
>NW_016980918.1:0-485 GCF_001483705.2 Eufriesea mexicana | reverse complement strand
GATCGATGTATAGATGTATGGATATATGTATATATGGATGTATGCATGTATGGATGTATGTATAAATGGATGTATGCATGTATGGATGTATGTATGTATGAATGTATGGATGTAAGGATGTATGGACGTATGGATGTATGGATGTATGGGTGTATGGACGTATGGATGTACGGATGTATGGATGGATGGATGTATCGAATGCCGGACGTACGAATGGATGCATTTATGGAAGTATGGGTGTGGGGATGTATGGATGAATATATGAATGGATGGATGTTATGATTGGATGGATTTATTTATGGGTGGATGGGTGGATCTATGTATGGATGTATGCATGGATGTATGTATGCATGCATTAACGGATGTATATATGGATGCATGTATGGATGAGTGTATGGGTGTATGCATGGATGTATTGATGTATGTATGGACGTATGTATGGATGTACGTATGGATGGTTGAGTGCATGGATGGATGGATTTGTG
>NW_016980917.1:0-590 GCF_001483705.2 Eufriesea mexicana | reverse complement strand
CAGCAATATTGTCATCGGCACGATATTATGAGATATGTTACTTCGGGTTTTGTTACGTTTGGTCATGTTAGGACACGACAGCTCTTACTATCGTGACATACATTGCAATGCGGTGCTTGTTTCTGCTTTCTACTGTGCACTAATATGTTCTGCTTGGCTCTGGGGCTCCAGCAATATTCTTATCGTCGCGTTATGTTGAGTTACACTATGAATGGGTAGGTTAGATTAGGAGAGGTTGGGTTAGGGAATCTTCCACTCTTGTGCAATGCACTGCAATGCGGTGGATTTCTGCGCTCCACTGAGATATAGTCTATTCTGCTTGGCTCTGAGGATGCCAGAATTAGTGACCGCAAGGCGTTACGTTGTGCTATGCCACGTTCGTTTGTGTTACGATTGACCATGTTACGACAGGATAGCTTTGACTTTTGTGCTATGCACTGGAATACCGCGGGTTTCTGCGCTCTACTGTGAACTAGTATATTCTGGTTAGCTTTGAGGATACCAGGAACAGTTGTCACGGTACATTTGGTTTAGTTGAGTTAAATTTGGTTTGGTTATGTTAGGCTCATCTCGTCCAGGCTATCCTCGAC
>NW_016980916.1:0-978 GCF_001483705.2 Eufriesea mexicana | reverse complement strand
GCCGAACCCACTATTGCCGTCCTCCTCATTGTAAAGCAGAGCAATCGGAGCACAGTAGAGCGCGGAAGTCCACAGGATAGCAGCATATGGCACGAAATCTGAAGATACTTCATCCTAATCTTACCAATCGTAACATAACATCATGTATCCTATCCAAGCCTAACGTGCAGCGACCACCATTGCTGACCTTCACACAGACAATCAGAATATACCAGGGCATAGCAGAGTGCAGAAATCCCCCGTGTAGCAGTGTACAGCACAAGGGTCAGAACTATCCAATCCTACCATAACCAAACGTAACATAACCAAACGTAGCAGAACTAAACCTATCGTGACGGGACGCCTATTGCTGGCATACTCAGAGTCGAGCAGATTATGGTAGGGCAATGTATAGCGTAGGAGTCCGCCGAATAGCAGTGCGCGACACAAAAGTCAAAGCTATCCTATCCTAACATATCCAAACGCAACATAACCGATCGTATCCTAACTGAATCTAACGTGCCGTGACCAATATAGCTGGAATCTCAAGAGCCAACAGGAGTGTGCTAGCTCTAGTAGAGCTAAGGGAGCCACCATATGGTAGCGTACAGCGCAAAGGTCTACGCCAGCCCCTCCTAACCCAACCAATCTTAACGTAGCCAAACGTAACCTAACTCAACGTAACGTGCCGCGACCTCATTTGCTGTCCTCCCCAGAGCCAAGCGGAACATATCAGAGCACAGTAGATCGCAGGAGTCCGCCGAATAGCTGCGTATAGGACAAAAGTCAGATCTATCCTGTCCTAAACCAACCAAGCATGACATAACTCAACCTTATTGCTGGCCTCCCCAGGGACAAGCAGAATTTACTAGAGCGCAGTAGAGCGCAGAAATCCGCCGCATTCCAACGGATAGCGCATTAGCCAATGTTATACTTACATAACCTGGCCAAACGTAACATAACCAAACGTAAAATAACTCAACCTAACGTCCCGAGACC
>NW_016980915.1:0-544 GCF_001483705.2 Eufriesea mexicana | reverse complement strand
TTGGCTTGAGGAGGGCCGCAACAGTGGTATCGGTATATTTGCTTGTGTTCAATTACGTTTGGTTACGTCACGATTGGATAGGCTTTGATGGGATAGCTTTGACTTTTGTGCTATGCGCTGCTCTTCGGTGGGTTCCTGCGCTCCACTGCGTGCTGTAATTTGCTCTGCTTTGCACGTTTGGGCGGAGGGGTTGGTGGGATGCAATAGTGGCCTCGGCACGTTGGGTTCAGTTATGCTGAGTTCGGACAGTTTACGTTTGGTTATGTTAGTACAGGACAGCTTCGTCTATTGTGCTATACACTGCTATTTGGTTGGTTTCTGCGCTTCATTGTGTTCTAATAGGCCTTGCTTGGCGTTGCGGATGCCAGCAATGGTGGTCTCGTCACGGTAGGTTGGTGTATGCTTCGTTTGTGTACGTTAGATTACGACATGTTAGGTCTGTACGTATTTGTCTTTTGTACTTTGCACTTCATGCCCGCGAATTTCTGCGCCTCCTGTGCTCTAGTATTTTCTGCTTTGCTCTGCGGCGGTCAGCAGCAGTGGC
>NW_016980914.1:0-536 GCF_001483705.2 Eufriesea mexicana | reverse complement strand
ATAATTGAAGCTAAAATTATTGATCCATAATAGGGAGCTTCAACATATGCTTTTCATAATCATAAATGTATTAAATGTATGTAGGGATCGGTTTGGGAGAATTGGCTAAAGTAGCCCTGTTTACTTCACAATAGAATAAAATAAGCTTATACGTAGACTGACGGCTATGAAACAAGAGGGATTCGCTATGGGCACGTTCGACTTTGACTTCTTATTCACATACTGATACACTGTTAGCAACTTCCGCAAGACTCTTGGAGACCGTGAAGCACTGCAGCAGCCCGCGTCCTTGCACCCTTATTTAAAGCATTCGCTCTGTCCTTTTCCATACCCAGGTTTTTCTTTCCAATCATGCCCCTTTTCCACGCAACCTCGGTGGGCCAGGTACTTCAACCACTCTGAACGCATCCCTAAACTTTCACTCGACTCTACCATAAACATTCGTTGCAGTCAATCCTCATGCACACGGTCACTTTCATTCTAAGCCCAAACACACTTGACATTCTTTCAGGGCCGTGCTTATTCCAATCCCACAT
>NW_016980913.1:0-285 GCF_001483705.2 Eufriesea mexicana | reverse complement strand
GTCCATCCATACCTCAATCCATCCATACATCCATCCATCCACACAGCCATTCATCCATACATAAATCCATACATACATCCTTCTTTCCATTCATCTATCCACCCATACATCCGTCCATCCATATGTTCATACATCCACACAACCATACATCTATAAATCCATGCATCCGTACATACATACATCCATATATTCATGCATACGAACATCCGTCCATCCATACCTTCAATCCATACATATATCCATCCATCCAGACAACCATTCATCCATACATACATCCATCCATAC
>NW_016980912.1:0-251 GCF_001483705.2 Eufriesea mexicana | reverse complement strand
CGTAGCCTATCACAACCCAACTTGGAGCGACCACCATTCCTGGCCCCCAGAGACGAGCAGGGCATTCTAGAGCACAGGAGAGTGCCGAAATCCACATTATTTCAGTGTACGGCACAAATGTCAGATATCCTATTCTTTCCCAAACAAACCTAACCTCACCAACCGTAACATGCGCAAACATAACCTACCACAAAACTAACGTCCAGCGACCCCTATTTCTGGCCTCCGCAGTGCTAAGCAGAATATATGAG
>NW_016980911.1:415-775 GCF_001483705.2 Eufriesea mexicana | reverse complement strand
TTGAAGGCGTTGGGCGATCTATTCACCAAGCTATGACAGCTTATAGATTTTGAATAGACCTATAATCTGGCAAGTGGACGACTGTACTTGCCATTGTATTGAAGGCGGTAAGCCGTCGGATCACCAAGTTATAACATGTTATAGATTATGAATAGACCAATTTTCTGGCCAGTGGATGTCTGTACTTTCCATTGGATTGAAGGCGGTTGGCGATCTAATCGCCAAGCTATAACAGAATATAGATTTTGAATAAGTTTATCATCTGGCAAGCGGATGGCTGTACTTGTCATTGGATTGAAGGCGTTAGGCGATCTATTCACCAAGCTATGGCAGCTTATAGGTTTTGAATAGACTTATTCT
>NW_016980911.1:0-217 GCF_001483705.2 Eufriesea mexicana | reverse complement strand
GGCTGTACTTGCAATTGGTTGAAGGCGTTAGGCGACCTATTCACCAGGCTATAACAGATTACTGGCTTTGAGTAGACCTATTCTCTTGCAAGCAGATGGCTGTGCTTGCCATTGGATTGAAGGCGTTAGGCGATGTTTTCACCAAGCTATAACGGATTATAGATCTTGAATAGTCCCATTCTCTGGCAAGTAGATGGCTGTACTTGCCATTGGATTG
>NW_016980910.1:0-1205 GCF_001483705.2 Eufriesea mexicana | reverse complement strand
CTATAGAATCTTCCAGGAAAATTCAATTTTATTGACATTTTCGACTAATATCGCAGTGAGCTATCTTCCTTGCATAAATAAGGAAGAAAGTTCCTTCTCGAGTGCTATAGCCACAGCAATGCTGTAGAAACTGGCTGGAAAATTCAATTTTCTTGACATTTTCGACTAACAGCGCGGTGAGTTAACTTTCTCACATAAATAAGGAGGAAAGATTCTATTGGCGTGCTATCGGCATTGCAGTGCTATAGAATCTTCCCGGAAAAATCAATTTCATTGATATTTTCGACTAATATCGTGGTGAGCTAACTTCCCTGCATAAGTAACGAGGAAAGATCCATTTGGAGTGCTATATCCACTGGAATGCTGCAGAATCTGGCTGGAAAGTTCAATTTTATTGACACTTTCGACTAATATCGTCGTGAGATACCCTTCTTGAATAAAAAAGGAGGAAAGATCCTATTGGCGTGGTACAGGAGTTGCAATGCTATAGAATCTTCCTGGGAAATTCAATTTTATTGATATTTTCGACTAATATCGTTGTGAGCTATCTTCCTTGCATAAATAAGGAAGAAAGTTCCTTCTGGAGTGCTATAGCCATAGCAATGCTGTAGAAGCTGGCTGGAAAATTCAATTTTCTTGACATTTTCGACTAACAGCGCGGTGAGTTAACTTTCTCACATAAATAAGGAGGAAAGATTCTATTGGCGTGGTATAGGCATTGCAATGCTACAGAGTCTTCCTAGGAAATTCAATTTTATTCACATTTTTGGGTAATAACGTGGAGAGCTAACTTTCTTGCATAAATAAGGAGGAACGGTTCTATTGGCGTGCTATAGTCATAGCAATGCTCTGGAATCAGACTGGAAAATACAATTTTGTTGACAGTTACGACTAATATCGTGGTGAGCTACCTTTTTTGCATAAATAAGGAGGAAAGATTCTATTGGCGCTCTACAGCCATTGCAATGCTCTGGAATCTGGCTGGAAAATTCAATTTTACTGACATTTTGGACTAATTTCGTAGTGAGCTATCTTTTTTGCATAAATGAGGAGGGTAGATTCTATTGGCGTGCTATAGCCATTGCATTGCAATAGTATCTGGCTGGAGAATTCATTTTTATTGACGTTTTCGACTAATACCATGGTGAGCTATCTTCCTTTCATAAGTAAGGAGGAAGGCTCCTTTTGGCGTGCTATAGCCATTG
>NW_016980909.1:0-998 GCF_001483705.2 Eufriesea mexicana | reverse complement strand
TTTTTTTTTTTTTTTTTTTTAATCGATAAATGCCATCGTAACGCTCCATTTCGCGATTGCTCCCGTTCAACGGACCACCTTCGTCGAAATACGCGCGGCGTTTCCGAAAAATCCCACGCAACGCGTTACAAAGACGTCGCGGGCAGCTTTGCCGAAGCTTTGGCGAAAATTTACCGGAGCGTTCCGCGCGGAGGGCGCTGAAAGTTGCGTCGAGCGGTCAAAGCGGATTCGTAGACGGGGTCGAAAAGGGAGAAAAGAGAGGAGACCGGTGAAAACGCTCGTACCATTGCGATTACAACGTTTGGACGTTCTTCTATTCGGTAGATAGGCAATGGGGTTCACAGGGACGCTGCAAAATGGCAAAAAATCTTGTGGCAGCGTCGATTTAGTCGTCGTCTCGTTGCCTCCAGTCTCGCCCCTTTTGCACCTCGTGCACGAGGCCGGGTCCGATCCGCGCTTAACGATAAATCTTGTTACGTCCCTGCTCGGCTCTTCCGGCGCGCGTCGGAACGTTCCGCCGAGCTTCTCATCCAGGCGTTTATCACTCTGTTAAACCTGAAATTGATAATAACAAGTGCCACGTTAGATTATGACGTCGAATGGTAGTTGGAACGGGGATGATCCGACCTGCATAGGGAACGTTGTCCCGGGGTATAACGACGGAAACGAACCGGGTAGATGGTTGGAAAGGGAAAGCGGGCAGGAGGAAGGAAGGCAGGTGGGTGGGAAGAATTGTCCGAATTCCTACGGTTTTGCATAATTCCTCGAGTCTTCCGCGTCGTTACGTTCCTCGTGGTCGGATCGATTCGCGAATATCTTTCAACCAGTCCTCTGCGACGTTGTTTCATAACGCTCGTCGGTTTTCCTCTTTTTCGCTTCCGTTTCTTACTCGTCGGATCGTGGGGGTAGTTCGTCTCGCGATCGGATACATGCTCGACACCGTGAAGGGTGCCGGGGAAAAGAGAGCGTCGGTGGACGAGGGAACAACGGGCGCGATT
>NW_016980908.1:0-735 GCF_001483705.2 Eufriesea mexicana | reverse complement strand
GGCTCTTCGCCGGGCTTGGAGTAAACCGAACGTTTTGAAAGAACGTTAAAGTTCGCACTGTTGTACTGTTTCGAAAAAAGATCAACGTAATCATTGGGTCCGGCTATTGTGAAGTCGATCCTGATTTTACTCTTCACGTACAGTCGTCTCATTCGTTATCTCGTCTCGTTGGATGAACTTTAGCATGCACGTTTGTACCTTGTAACATTCCAACTAGTCGTGAAGACTTTACGACCATAACAGAATGCCTGATTTCAACAACGCTGGTGTGTAATCCTATTAAGTACATCGCACCGCCAGAAATCAAAACCGAGATTAATCGAAATAATAAGGTAGTTCCAGGATACGATTGCATAACCGCCAAACTGCTTTTAAAGGGTTACCCCAAAATGCTATAATCGCAGTAGACCAAATATGTAATGCAGTTACTGGATTGAAGTATTTTCCGGTCCAATGAAAATTTGCAGAAATTATAGTAATATCTAGATCCGTAGAATCATCACAAGGAGCTGCTTCTTATCGGCCTACATCCTCACTGCTGATTCCTTCAAAATTGCTAGAAAAAGGAATTTGGAAGAGGCTATTATCAATCATAAATCACAAAGATATCATTCTTGCGCACCAATTTTGTTCCAAATCGAAACATGGAACAGCATGGGAACAATTGCGTGTCGTAGTCGATGCCCTGGAAATATTTTTGAAGAATAAAAGGTTTCAACTCTGCAACTTTTATGG
>NW_016980907.1:0-272 GCF_001483705.2 Eufriesea mexicana | reverse complement strand
AGGCTACCCTATCATAACCTAACCAGTCGTAATATTACCAAACGTGTCCTAACAAAGTCTGTCTGCATCGACCACTGCTGCTGTCCTCTCAGGAGTGGAGCAGAGCCATTAGAGCACATTAGAGCGTAAAAAAGCCACCAAATAGCAATGTATAGCACAAAAGTCAAAGCTATCTGCACCAGACCCAACCAAACCAAACCTAACCAAACGTAATCTAACTGAACCTATCGTGCGGTGACCGGTATCGTTGGCCTCCACGGAGCAAAGCAGAA
>NW_016980906.1:0-261 GCF_001483705.2 Eufriesea mexicana | reverse complement strand
TGTTTATGCAAGAAAGTTAGCTCACCACATTAGCCGAAAGTGTCAATAAAATTGATCTTTCCAACCAGAGTGTCCTGCATTGCAATGGCCACAGCACTCCAGCGGGATCTTTCCTCCTTACTTAGGGAAGGAAGTCAGCTCACCGCGATATTAGCAGAAAATGCCAATAAAATTGCACTTTCCAGTCAGATTCTATTACATTGCAATGGTTATAACTTGCCAATATAATCTTTCCTCCTTGCATATGCAAGAAAGTTAGCT
>NW_016980905.1:586-975 GCF_001483705.2 Eufriesea mexicana | reverse complement strand
AAAATTTTCCAGCCATATTCTACAGCATTGCGACGGCTATAGCACGCCAATTGAATCCTTCCCGCTTATTAATGAAAGAAAGGTAGCACACCATGATATTAGTCGAAAATGTCTATCAATTTGTATTTCCCAACCACGTTCAGTATCACTTCAATGGCTATAGCACACCAACAGCATCTTTACTCCTTATTTATGCAAGCAAGATAACTCACTACGATGTTAGACGAAAATGTCAATAAATTTGATTTTTCCAACCACATTCAGCATCACTGCAATGGATATAGCACGCCAATAGAATTATTCCTTCTTATCTATGTAAGAAAGGTGGCTCACCACGATATTAGTCGAAAATGTCAATAAAATTGAATTTTCCAGCCGTATTCTATAGC
>NW_016980905.1:0-508 GCF_001483705.2 Eufriesea mexicana | reverse complement strand
GTCGAAAATGACAATAATTTGAATTTTCCAAACACATTCTGTATCAATGCAATGGCTAAAGCATGCCAATAGAATCCTTCCTCCTTATTTATGCATGAAAGTTTGCTCACCACGATATTAGTCGAAAATGTCATTAAAATAAAATTTTCCAGCCATACTCTATAGCATTGCGACGGCTATATCACGCCTATTGAATCCTTGCCCCTTATTAATGAAAGAAAGATAGCACACCATTATATTAGTCGAAAATGCCAATCAATTTATATTTTCCAACCACATTCAGTATCACTGCAATGGCTATAGCACGCCAACATCATCTTTACTCCGTATTTATGCAAGCAGGATAACTCACCACAATATTAGTCGAAAATGTTAATAAAATTGAACTTTCCAGCCAGATTCTATAGCATAGCGGCGGCTATAGCAAGTGAATTGAATCTTTGCTCCTTATATATGCAAGAAAGATAACTCGCTACGATGTTAGACGAAAATGTCAATAAATTTGAAT
>NW_016980904.1:0-578 GCF_001483705.2 Eufriesea mexicana | reverse complement strand
TTTAAACTCAGGAACAAAGAGACATGCGATTAGTAAAGTAGACTATTTTAAAGAATAGCAGGATATAAGAATGGAAATTGGATATCAGTGCAAAGAAATAATACATGTATGTTCTACATTTAAGACAGAATTTATTGTCAGTAGATCTGATAACTGGGATTGATGATGAGATGATGTTCAAGGAAAATGAAGTAATAGTTTATCAGAATGAAGAAACAATATTAGTAGAGAAGAAATGTAATGATAGACTTTATAGCGTGGAAGAGTCAAAGGAAAAAATACAGTGAGAGTATTAGAAGTACAGAGGAACAAGAAGCTGGTAGACTAGCACAGAAAATTGAGCCACCCAAATATTGGAAACATGAGAGAGTTGAATATGTGTTGAAGCAAAGCAATCAAAGTCTTCATTTGTTGAGACAAGAAAAAGGGCGTAAAGGTTTCTAGAAATAATACATTCTAATATACGTGGGCTTGTAGAGTCAGATATGGGACAGAGATAGGTATGTGACGACATTCTTAGATTTTATTAGTTTTGAAACAATATATCTTATGGAATCAAATACAGAAGCACTATAGAG
>NW_016980903.1:0-775 GCF_001483705.2 Eufriesea mexicana | reverse complement strand
GTACTTTTAATAAAAGAGTTTACCTAACCTATGCCATGTTGGGTGGGAGAAATAAAATAATAAGACAATATGAATAACTATCACACATTCTCTTCTCTTCTTTTTATTCTCTTAACACGTATTTTTCTTTTATTCTCTTAACAAGTATTTTATATTCTTTAACAAATTTGGGCCATTCAGTGGTTTAGTTAGACAATCTGCATTTGTTTCTTTATCTGTCATGTAACAAATTTGCAAATTCTTAGTTTTTACTACGTTTTTACTACGTCTCCTATATAACAACATTTTTCTATGTAGGAGCTTAGATTTAATTTTCTACATTTATCGCATTCAATCTGTTACACATCACAATCTTTCTCACCTCCTTTTTTAGGAGAACTTCACATATCAGTCTATATATCCGCACAACACATTTCATTGGTTTCTGTTCCTTTTCCAAATTCAAGACAATACACGCCCTCAAATATCTTAATATTCCCTTCAATCTATTCATGTCCATCATTTTAAAATCATGGTTAAATTATAACAAACATTCTAACTGCAAATAAGATGTCTGGCAAGACATAAGTATTCAAATACATGAATTTCCCTAATAATTGTTGATATTCTTTGAATTATGGTGGATTTGTTCTTCCTCTCAGCAACTCCATTACACTGCAGTGTTCTTGCTGGACTGAAATCATGTTTTATTTTCTTTTGATTTAAACAAACATGAAGGTCTTGTCTGACAAACTCACCTCTATTGTCTAAGCATATAAATACTTTTCAGCTTCTT
>NW_016980902.1:0-568 GCF_001483705.2 Eufriesea mexicana | reverse complement strand
ACAATTTCTTTGACTTTACTGCCACACACAGCTACTCGGTGGATTTCCGCGCTATACATTGCTGTACGATGTACTGCCCTACTCTGGGGAGACGAGTAATAGTGGTCGTGGTACGTTAATTTGAGTTAGGTTATATTTGGTTAGGTCAGCTTGTGCTAAGTTTGGTTACTATAGCTCTGATTATCGTGCTATTATCTGTTATTCGGTGGATTTCTGTGTTCTTCTCTTCTGTATTCTGCTTGGCTCTGGGGATACCAGCAGCAGTGCTCTCGGCAAGTTACGTTCTGCCACGCTACGTTCGGTTTGGTTAGGTTTGACCAGGTTATGTCAGGATGCCCTCGACTTTTGTGGCATACACTGCTACTCGGTGGATTTCTGCACTCGACGTTGCTCTACTACGCTCCGCTCCTCGCTGTGAGGCGAGAAATGCCGGTCGCAGTTCGTTAGTTTTTGTTAGGTTGCGATTGGTTAGGTTAGGATAGGCAGTGTTTGGTCAGGGTAGCTGAAACCTTCATGCTATGGACTGTTATTCGGTGTATTTCTGTGGTGTGCTGCGCTCTACTACATT
>NW_016980901.1:0-635 GCF_001483705.2 Eufriesea mexicana | reverse complement strand
AAGTCGAAGATATCCTAACCTAACATGACCGAACATAACCTAAAGGAACGTGGCATAGCTGAACATAACGTGCCGCGACCACTATTGCTAGTCCTAGCTTCCGCAGCCCCAACCATAACGTAGTAGATCAGAATGGATCACAAAAATCCACCTGATAACAGTGCATTCTCGAGGGTCACAGGTATCCTAAACAAAGTTAACCCAACTTAACCTAATGCAACGCAGCCTAACATAATTTAACGCGCCGCGACCACTATTGCTGGCCCCAACATCACCAAGCAGAGTATAGTAGTGCACTGTCGAGCGCAGAAATCCTCTGAACAGCAGTGTAGAGCACGAAAGGCAGTGCAACCAGACTGAGCTTGACATAACCCAACGTAAATAAACGTATCATAACCCAACCTATCGTGCCGAGACCACAATTGCTGGCGCCGCCAGAGCCAAGCAGATAATATTGGAACACTGCAGAGTCAGTTATCCGCGGACAGCAGTGTATAGCACAAAGGTCTGACCTATACTTTCCTTACCTCACCAAACATAGCCCACCCAATCGTAACACAACACAACCTAATACGCCGAGAACAATATTACTGGCTACCCAAGTGTCAAGGAGAGCATATTGTAGCACGTGAGAG
>NW_016980900.1:0-879 GCF_001483705.2 Eufriesea mexicana | reverse complement strand
CATCCATACATGCATCCATACATGCATCCATACATACGCCCTTCCATCCATCCGTGCATCCATTCTTCCACCCACCCCTTCACCCGCTCTCCAGTTCATCCACCCATCCATTCATTCACCCGCACATCCATACAGACATACATCTATCGTTCCATACATCCATCCATCTATACATCAAACCATCCATACATCCATCGATCCATACATCCATCCAGACATACGTCCATCCACCAACCCATCCATCTATCTATACATCCATACATATATCAAAACATACATCCATACATACAATCATACATTCGTTCATCCATACATCCATACATGCATCCTTTGTTACATCCGCACATACATCCATACATACATCCATAAAAACAACCATACTTGCATCCGTGCATACATCCGTACATACATCCATACATACATCTTTAACTACATCCACGCACACATTAATAAATTCACCAATACATCCATCCAAACATACATACATACATCCGTTCATACATCTACACATACTCCCATATACACATCCATACATACATCCACACATATATCCATACATACATCCGTACATACATCCATACATGCATCCATACATGCATCCATACATACGCTCCATACATGCATCCATACATACGCCCTTCCATCCATCCATGCATCCGTTCCTCCACCCTTCCTTCAAACGCTCTTCAGTTCGTTCACCCATCCATTCATCCACCCGCACATCCATACAGACATACATCTATCGTTCAATACATCCATCCATCCATACATCAACCCATCCCTACATCCATCGATCCATACATCCATCCATACATTCGTCCATCCACCAATCCATCCATCCACATATACATCCATACATACATCAAAACATACATCCAT
>NW_016980899.1:0-461 GCF_001483705.2 Eufriesea mexicana | reverse complement strand
AAATAAGCAGGGTAGATTCTATTGGCGTGCTATAGACATTGCAATGCTGCAGAATCGGGATGGAAATTACAATTTCATTGACATTTTCGACTAATATCGTGGTGAGCTAACTTTCTTTCATAAGCAAGGTGGAAAGATTATATTGGCAAGCTATAACCATTGCAATGCTATAGAATCTGGCCGGAAAATTCAATTTTATTGACATTTTCGTATAATATTGTGGTGCGCTGCCTTTCTTGCATAAATAAGGAGGAAAGATACTTTTGGCGTGCTATAACCATTGCAATGATATCGAATGTGCCTGGCAGATTCAATTTTATTGACAGTTTCGACTAATATCGTGGTGTGCTACCTTTCATGCATGAAAAAGGATGAATGATTTTATTGGCTTGCTATCTCCTTCGCAATGCTATAGAATCTGGATGGAAAATTAAATTTTATTGACATTTTCGGCTAATATC
>NW_016980898.1:299-564 GCF_001483705.2 Eufriesea mexicana | reverse complement strand
CACAGCTATGCGGTGAAAATCTGCGCCATGCTGCGCTCTAATATGCTCTGCTTGGATTTGGGGTGGACAGCAATAGCGATTTCGGCACGTTACTTTCAGTTAGGTTACCTTCAGCTGTGCTAAGATTAGACAAGTTTAGTCTTTATAGCTTTAACTTTGGTGCCATGCACTTCCATTCCTTGGATTTCTGCACTCTACTGTGCTCTAACATATTCTGATTGTATCTGAGGAAGCCAGCATTAGCGGTCGTGGCACGTTTGGTTGG
>NW_016980898.1:0-201 GCF_001483705.2 Eufriesea mexicana | reverse complement strand
GCGCTCTACCGTGCTTTAGTATATTCTGCTCGGCTATTGTTATGGCAGCAATATTGGTGTCGGCACGATTGTCTGAGTTAGGTTTCGTTTGGATATGTTACGTAAGGTTAGGATAGGATAGGGTAGCTTTGACTTTTACGCTGTACACTCCTATTCGGTGGGTTCCTACGCTCCACTCTCCTCTAGCATGATCAGCTTGGC
>NW_016980897.1:276-556 GCF_001483705.2 Eufriesea mexicana | reverse complement strand
TAGTCGTGGTGGGGTGCTACGTCTCCCCCAGCCGCGGCCTCTCGTCGTGCGAGAGGTTCCTGGCTTAGCTCGGAGGTATCCTCAGTGGGCACATGGCTCATCCGGTTCTGGTCCTGGGGGACTTCAACGCCCACTCCGTGGCGCGTGGTTCCCCGCGAACAGACGCTCGGGGAGAGTCCCTGCAAGATTGGGCCGCGGGGTTGGATCTCCGGTTGCTCAATCGGGGTTCCGTAAGCACGTGCGTTCGGTGGAACGGCACGTCCATCGTGGACTTGTCGTT
>NW_016980897.1:0-211 GCF_001483705.2 Eufriesea mexicana | reverse complement strand
ATCACCATGATGCTTGCCGTCACTCCTCGCACCGGTCTGGAACCACCCAGCGGGAAGCACACCACCGTGCCGCGATGGGCGCTCGGGCGCCTCGACCGCGAACTCTTCGCCGCGGCCGTCCAGGTCGTCGCCTGGGCGGATGGGGCTTTCGGGCGCGAAAACGACAAAGCAAGCTTAGGGGCGGAGCGGATAAGGGCTGCGATGACGCGCG
>NW_016980896.1:2136-2468 GCF_001483705.2 Eufriesea mexicana | reverse complement strand
AATATTTTCTGCTTGGCTCCGTGGAGGCCACCAATAGTGGTCTCGACGCGTTAGGCTGAGTTATATTACGTTTGTTTATGTTACATTTGGTTAGGTTAGGCAAGGATAACTTGGACCATTGTGCTATAAACAGTTGTTTGGTGGATATTCCTGCGCACTACTGTAATCTAATACGCTCTGCTTTGCTCTGAGGAGGCCAGAAATGGTGGCCGCTGGGCGTGAAGTTTAGTTAGGTTACGTTTGGTTACTTTATGTTTGTTTGGGTTAGGTTAGAATATCTTTGCCTTCTGTTCTGTACGCTAGAATGCGGTGGAATCCTGCGCTCTGCTGTG
>NW_016980896.1:0-2113 GCF_001483705.2 Eufriesea mexicana | reverse complement strand
CGAGACCACTATTGCTGTCCTCCCTAGAGCCAAACAGAATATGGTAGAGCACAGTAGGGCGCAGAAATCCGCAACACTGCAATGTATAGCATAAAATTCAGAGATACAACAACCTTCCATGACCTAACCTCGCCTAACCAAACGTAGCCAAACTCAAAATAACTTCCCGCTACCACTGTTTCTGGCCTGTCCAGTGCCGAGCAGATAATAGTAGAGCAATGTAGAGCGTATAGATCGACCGTACAGCAATGTGCAGCACAAGAGTCAAAGAAATCCTAACCAAAACGACATAATATATCATATCCGAACGTAACCTAACTCAAACTAACGTGCCGAGGCCACTATTGCTGGCGTCCCCAGAGCCAAACAGAGTATACTAGGAACAGTAGAGGACAGGATCCACTGAATAGCAGTGTATATCACACAAATGTCAAAGCTATCCTATCCTAACGTAGGCAAACGTAACACAGGCAAACGCAACCTTATTGAGCCTAATATGTCGAGGCCGCTACTTCTGGCATCCCCATAGGCGAGCAGAGTGTAGTAGAGCAATGTAGACCGCAGCGATCCACCGAGCAGCAGTGTATAGCCCAATAGTCAAGGCTAAGCCATAGCGACACAACCAATTGTAACTTAACCATGCGTAGCCTAACACAACCGAACGAGCCGCGACCACAACATCTGGCTTCCCCAGAGTCGAGCGGAACATATTAGAGGAGAGCATATCGCAGAAACCCATAGAATCGCAGTGCATATCAGAAAAGTCAAAGCTATCCAAGCCTAACCCAAACCAATAGGACATAACCAAACATAGCATAACTCAAACTAACGTGCCGAGACCGCTACTTCTGCGCTTCCCAGGGCAAATCAGGGAATAATAGAGCACAGTAGAGCGCAGAAAACCACCGACTAGCCGTGCATAGCACAAAAGTTAAAGCTACCCTAACCAAACTTAGCCTATCCCAACCTACCCTGACGTAACGTGACTAAACATAACGCGCCGAGACCACCATTGCTGGCCTTCCCGCAGCCGAGCTGTAAATGATACAGCGCTGTGGGTCGCCGAAATCCACCTGATAGCAGACTATAGCGCTAAAACCTGAGATATCCTCTCCCAACATTACCATAGTAACACAACCAAACGTAACTTAACCTTACCTAACGTGCCGCGACCACTATTGCTGGCCTCCACGGAGCCAAACAGAACGCACTGGTAGATAGCAGAATGCAGAAATCCACAGAATCGCAGTTTATATCTGAAAAGTCAAAGCTATCTAAGCCTAACCCAAGCCGACAGTAAATATCCGAACGTAGCCTAACTCAACCTAACGTGCCGAAACCTCTAGTGCTGCCACCTCAGAGATAAGCAGTTGTTACCAGAGGTGAGTAGAGCCCAGAGGTCCTCCGAATAGCAGCGTAGAGCGCAAAAGTTAAAGCAATCCTGACCAAACTTTGCCTAACCCATCTTAACCGAACGTAACATGACTCAACGTGACGTGCCGAGACCACTATTGCCGGCCTTCCCATAGCCAAACTGAAAACGACAGAGCACTATAGGGCGCAGAAATCCGCCTAATAGCAGACAATAGCACTAAAGTCAAAGCTACTCTCGCCTATCCAAGCTAACCGTAACATAACGGAACGGAACCTAACTAAACCTAGCCTGCCTCGACCACCATTGCTGGCCACCCCAGAGCCAAGTAGAACACGTTAGTGGAGAGCATAACCGAGAAATCCATATAATCACAGTGTATATCCGAAAAGTCAAAGCTACACAAACCTAACCAATACCAACGGTACACAAACAAACATAGTCTAATGCAACCTAAAGTACACAGGCCGCTGTCGCTGCCCTCCCTAGAGATATGCAGGACATACTAGAGGACAGTAGAGCGCAGAATATAACCTAACGTAACATGAATCAACATAACGTGCCGAGACCACTATTGCCCGCATTCCCAAAGCCAAGTTGAAGATATTACAGCATTGTAGGGCGCAGAAACCCATCCAGTCGCAGGCTATAGCATTAATGTCCAAGATGTTCTATCCTAATCTAACCAGTCGTGCCGCAACCTAACCTAACCTAACCTAACCTAACGTTCCGCGACCACTA
>NW_016980895.1:0-202 GCF_001483705.2 Eufriesea mexicana | reverse complement strand
AAGAGGAAGCGAAGATATCCTAACATAACCTGACTTAACCTGACTAAACCAAGCGTAGAGTAACACAACAAAGCGTGTGGCGAGCACTGCTCCTGACCTCCCCATGGTAAAGCAGATTGTAGTAGAGCACAGTAGATGATTAAAACCCACCGAATAACAGTGTACAGCACGAACGTCATCGCTATCATAACCAAATATAGAA
>NW_016980894.1:0-1020 GCF_001483705.2 Eufriesea mexicana | reverse complement strand
TCTAATGTGCCGTGGTCTGCATTTCTAGCCTCCGTAGAGCCAAGTAGACCATACGAGAGGAGATTAGAGAGCAGATATCCATGGATATAGCTAAAATGTGAACGCTACCCTATCATAACGTGATAAATCGTAACATAACCAAACATAACCTGCCTCAACATAACGAGTTGCGTACACTTTTGCTACCCTTTCCAGAGCGAAGCAAAGCGTATTGGAACATTGTAGAGCGCACAAAACCACCGAATTTAAGTGTACAGCATGAAAGACGGAGCTACCCCATCCTATCCCAACCAAACGTGACGCAACCAAACGGAACATAACCCTACCTAACGTGACTCAACCACTACTGCTGGGCTCCCCAGAGCCGAGCAGGTCATATTAGAGACGGGTCGAGCGCAAAAATTCATGCAATCGCAGTGTACAACGGAAGAGTCGAAGCAGTCCAAACCTAGACCAAACTAACATAAAATAACCAAATGAAGCCGAAATCTATCTAACGTGCCGATAACACTATTGCTGCCTTCGGCAGAGCCAAGCTGAACATACTACAGCACAGTTGAGTGCAGAGGCCCGCCGTATGGCAGTGTACAGCACAAAAGTAGATGCAATACTCTCCTGACCTAACCAATCGTAGCATACGCAAACGTAACCTGACTCCACCGAAAGTGCAGCGACCACTATTGCTGGCCTCCATACAGTTTATAGTATGGCAGAGTAGGGTGCAGAAAGCGAACAAGTAGCAGTGTATTGTACAAAAGTCAACGTTATCCAAACCAATCCTGTAACAACCGAAATTAACCAAATGTGGAATAAGCAAACCTATCGAGACGAGACCCCTACTTCTTGCCTCCTAAGAGGCAAGCAGGGAATATCAGTGCAATGTGTAGCGCAGAAATCCACAGAATGGCAGTGTATATCATTAAAGTCAAAGCTATCCTGTTCGTAACGTAACCAAACGTAACAATGCCAAAAGTAATATAACTCAACCTAACGTGCCGAGACAACTATTGCTGGCCACCC
>NW_016980892.1:0-519 GCF_001483705.2 Eufriesea mexicana | reverse complement strand
GGTCTCTGCACTTTGGGTTATGTTAGGTTATGTACGGTTAGGTTGGGTTAGGCTATGTTTGGACAGGACATCTATAACGTTTGCGCTGTACGCTATTCTTCGGTGGATTTCTGCCCGCCACCGTGCTCGAGTATGTCCTGCTTGGCCCTGGGGATGGGGGCAATAGCGATCTCGGCACGATAGGTTGAGATATGCTATGTTAGGCCATCTTATGCTGGTTTGGGTTAGATTTGGGCAGCTATGAATTCTTTGATATACACTGTGACTGTATGTGTTTGTCCGTTCCACTCTCCACTAATGTATTCTGCTTGGCTCTGGTAGGGCTAGCAATACTAGTCGCGACACGTTAGATTGTGTTAGGCTACGTTTGGGTATGTTAGGATTGGACAGGTTAGGAGTGGATAGCTTGGACTTTTCTGCTACTGCCTGCTATTAGGTGGATTTCTGCGCCCTACAGTGCTCCAATATTTTCGGTATGGCCCTGGGAAGGCCAGCAATAGTGATCTCGGCACGTAAGGC
>NW_016980891.1:0-1082 GCF_001483705.2 Eufriesea mexicana | reverse complement strand
GTGATATCTGATTAGGTTAGGATAGGATAGCTTTGACATTTCCGCCATACTCGGCGATTCGGTTGATCTCTGCGCTCTGCTGTCATCTAATGTTACCTGCCTTGCTCTGGGAATTCCAGAAATGGTGGCCGCGACGCGTTTGTTTCAGATAGACTACGTTTGGTTATGTTAGGTATGCTTCGATTAGGTTGGGATATCTTTGACTCTCGTTCTATGCGTTGCTTTTCTATAGACGTCAGCTATCTATTCTGCACTAATATGCCCTGCTTGGCCACGGGGTTGCCGGCAATGGATGTCTCGGCACGTTAGGTTGTCATAGGATACGTTTGGTTAGGTTATGGTAGGCATGGTTTGGTTTGGATGCCTTCGACTTTTCGGCTGTACGCTGCTATTCGTCGGATTTCTGCGCTCCACACCTTCCTAAAATGCTCTGATTGGCGCTGTGGAGGCCGGTAATAGCGGCCTCGGCACGTTAGGTTGAGACAGGCTGCGTTCGGTTGGCTTACACTTGGTTAGGTTAGGAATGGATGCCATCAAGTTTTGAGTTTTACTCCTGTTTTCGGTGGATTTCTACAAACCACATTGCTCTACTGTGCTTTGCTCGACTATTGGGAGGCCAGCAGTAGTGGTGTCCTCACATTAGTTTGGGTTACATTACGTTTGTTCATGTTAGGCAACGTTGTGTTACGTTAGTGTATCTTTGACCTTTGTGCTATACGCTGCTATCCTATGTACTTCTGCGTTCTTCTGTGCGCTATCACACCCTGCTTGTCTCTGTGGAAGCCAGGAATAGTGCTCTCGGCACGTTGAAATCTGTTATGTTACGTTCGGCTTTGTCAGGTTTGGATAGGTATGGTTAGGATAGCTTTGACTTTTGGGCTATACACTGATATTCGGAATGTTTCAGCGTTCCACATTGCTCTGCTACAATCTGGTTAGCTCTCGTGAGGCCAGCAACAGCGGTCGTGGCATGTCTGTCTAGGTAACGTTTGGTTTGCTTATGTTACGTTTGGTTAGGATAGGATAACTTTGACTTTCGAGCAATACACTGACATTCTATGTTCCACTGCGCTATGCCCCCC
>NW_016980890.1:0-584 GCF_001483705.2 Eufriesea mexicana | reverse complement strand
TACTAGAGCTCAGTAGTGCGCAGAAATCCGTCGCATGGTGGTGAAGTGCACAATAGACGTAGAAATCCTAACCTAACCTGACCTAATCTAACCTAACCAAACGCAGCATAACCCAAAATGACAGTTGCGGCCATAGCTCCTGGCATCCCCAGAGCAAAGCAGATTGTAGTGGAGCGCAGAGGAACACAAAATCGGCCGAAAGCAGTGTAAAGCACGAAGGACAAAGAAGCATATCCTAACATAGCCAAACGTGACACACACGTACGTAGCCTATCTCAACGTAACATGGCGAGGCCACTATTGCTGGCCCGCACAGATGCAAAGAGAGGGTACTGCAGCACAGTAGTGCGCAGAAATCCACCGTATTGCAGTGAATAGCACAAAAGCCGTAGACATCGTAACCTAACCTGGCCTAGTCGAACCAAACAAAACGAAGCATGGCTCATAGTTACGTGCCGCGATCACTGCTCCTGGCGACACCTGAGCCCAGCAGAGCGTAGCAGAGCAGAGCGGATCACAGGAGTCCACCGAATAACAGTGTATAGTACGAAAGTCATGGCTATCCTAACCAAACTCATCCTAGC
>NW_016980889.1:0-6031 GCF_001483705.2 Eufriesea mexicana | reverse complement strand
CCAGGATATTTACCGCTTTTGTGCACTGCGCTGCAATGCGGTGGTCTTCTGCTCTCGGCTGCGTTGCAGTATATTCTGCTTTGCGCTGGGGAGGCCAGCAATGGTGGTTTCGGCTCTTGAGTTCGTCTTAGGATACGTTTGGTTATGTTACGTATACTCAGCTTAGGAGAAGATAGTCTATACCTTTGTGCTATACACTGCCATACGCAGATACCTGCGCTCTACTGTGTTCCAATATTTTCTGCTTTACTCTGGCGAGGCCAGCAATAGTGCTCTCGTCACGAAAGTTTGTGCCTTGTTACGCTCGGTTTGGTTGGGTTCTATCAAGTTCGGTTAGGTTATCTTTGGCTTTCGTGCTATACAATGGTGTCTGGGGGATTTCGGCGCTCGGATGTACTCCACTATGTTCGGCTTGGCCCCGGGTATGCCAGCAATAGTGGTCGCGGCAGTTAATATGAGTTAGGCTACATTCGATTATGTTATGTTAGGACAAGTTTGGTCAGAATGGCTGCGACTTTCGTGCTATAAACCATTATCCTGTTGAGTCCTGTGATCCACTGTGCTCTGCTGTATTCTGCTTGGCTCTGGGGAGTTCGGCAGCAACGGCCGCGGCACCCTCTGCTGACATGCGCTACGTCTGGTTACGTTAGGTTAGGCAAGGTTAGGTTAAGATTACCTCGACTTTTGTAACATGCACTGCTATTCTGTGGATCTCTGCGCTCTACATTGCTCTGCTATGCTCTGCTCAACTCTGGGCAGGCAAGCAGTAGCGGTCGAGGCACGTTAGTTTGTGTTAGGTTACGTTCAGTTTTATTACATTTGGCAAAGTTAGTATAGGCTACTTTGACTTTTGTGCTTTGAACTGCTATTCTGTGGGTTTCTGTGACCTACAGTGCTCTACCTTATTCCGCGTTGCTCCGGGTACGGTTGCAGCAGCGGTCGCGGCACGCTCCGTTGAGATACTCTACGGTTGGTTTGGCTAGGATGGGTCAGGTCATGTCATGACACATTCGACTTTTGTGCTATCCTCTGCAATGCGGTGGATTTCTGCGCGCTACTGCGCGCTAGTATACTCTGCTTGCCTCTGTGGAGGTCAGCAATAAAGTTCTCGTCACGATAGGCTGAGTTATGTTCTTTCTGTGTATGTTACTTTTGGCTTGGTTAGGACAGATAGCTTTGACTTCTGCGCTATTCACTGCTGTTCGAATGATTTCGGCGCACTGCTGTGCTCTACCATATTCTGCTTCTCTCTGCGGAGGACAGCAACAGCGGTCTCGGCACGTTAGTTTGTGTTATGCTACGTTTGGTGAGGTTAGGATAGGATAGTTTAGACAATTGCGCAATATACTGCTATCGGCGGATTTCTGGGCTCTGCTGTGCTCCAGTGGATTCTGCTCGGCTCTGTGGAGTCCAGCACTAGTGGTATCCGCACGTTGGTGTGAGTTTGGCAACGCCTGCTTATGTGGCGTTTGGTGAAGTTAGGATAAAATGGATTATGCTTTTTTGCTTTACACTGATTTTCGGTGAATTTGTGTGATCTAAAGTGCTTTTCTACATTCTGCTTTGCTCAGCGGAGGCCAGGAGCTTCGGTCGCGGCACGCAATTTCGGGCTATGCTGCCTTTGTTTGGGATAGATTGGGTCAGGTTGTGTTAGTGTACCTACGGCTCTTGTGCCATTCAATGTATTGCGGTAGATTTCTGCGCTCTACTGTGCTTTAGTACATTCTGCTTGTTTCTGTCGAGGCCAGAACGGTTGTCCAGTAGTGTTAGGTTGAATTAGCCTACGTTTATATATGCCACGTTCGGCCAGGTTGGGATATGCCGTTTCGTCTTTTGTGCTGTACATCGCAATACGGTGACCTTCTGCGCTCTGACGTGCTCTAATATGCTCTGCTTGGCGCTCGGGTAGCGAGTAATAGTATTCTCGGCACGTTAGTGCGGTAAGGTTACGTTCCGTTGGGCTAGGTTAGTAAGGCTCAGTTAGGATTTCTTTGACTTTTGTGCTGTAAACTGCTATTCGGTGGATTCCTGGGCTCTACATTGCACTACTATACTCTGCTCGACTCTGGCGAGGCGAGCAGTTGTGGTCGTGACACGTCAGGTTGGGTTACGTTACGATTGGTTAGGTTTGGTTAAGATACGTTCGGTTAGTGTAGATATAACTTTCGTGATATACTCCGTTACTCCGTCTATTCCTGTGATCCACTGTGCTCGACAATATTCTGCTTGGCTCTGGGGTGGCCATGAGCAGAGGTCGCTACCCGATGCGTTGAGATATGCCATGCTTGGTTAGGTTACGTTAGGTCAAGTTAGGTTAGGATATTATCGACTGTTGCGCTGCTTACTACAATGCGGTCGATTTCTGCGCACTACTGGGCTCTAGTAGATTCTGCTTGTCTCTGTGGAGTCAAGCAATATTGGTCTCGCCATATTAGGTTCATTTAGGATACGTTTCGATAAGTTTCGTTTGGCTAGGTCATGATTTGCTACTCTGCGTGTTGTGTATTCACTGCTATTCGGTGGATTTCATCGCTCTAATGTGCTCCATATGCTCTGCTTGGCTATGAGGAAGCCAGCGATATTGGTCTCGCCACGTTATGTCAAGTCACACTACCTTCGGTTGGTTAGGCAATGTAAGGTTGGGTCAGGACATGTTTGACATTTTTGATGTAAACTGCAATACGGTGGATTCCTGCGATCTGCCGTGCTTTAGTATATTCTGCTTGGCTCCGTGGAGGCCAGCAATAGTGGTCTCGCCATGTTAGGCTTAGTTAAGTTACGTCTGCATATGTCACGTTTGGCTAGGTTAGGATAGCCTATTTCTTTTTTTGTGCTGTACACCGCTATCCGTTGGACTTCTGAACTGTAATGTGCTGTAATATTATCTGCTTGGCTCCGCAGAGGCCTTAAATAGCGGTGGCGGCACTTTATTTTGAGTTAGATCACATTTGGTTTGTTTAGGTTAGGTCATGTTTCGTTAGGATACCTCCGGCTTCTGTGATATACAAAGCAATGCGGTGGATTTCTGCGATCTACTGTGCTCTAGCATATACTGCACGGCTCCGGGGTTCCTGCAATAGTGGTCGCGGCACGTTATGCTGATTTTGTGTTCGTTTGGTTGGGTTAAGTTTGGCCATGTTGGGATAGGGTATCTTTTACTCCTGTGCTATACAATGCAATGTGGAGGATTTCTGCGCTCCACTTTGCCCTAGTCAATTCTGCCTTGCTCTGGGAAGGCCAGCAGTATTGTCCTCGGCACGATAGTATGAGTTATGTTACTTTCCGTTGTGTTACGTTTGGTTAGGTTAGGATAAAATAGCCTTGACTTTTGTGCTATACAATGCAATTCGACGGATTTCCGCTTTATGCTGTTCTGTAATATGTTCTGCTTGTCTCTGTGTATTCCACCAATATTTGCCTAATCACGTTATTTTGATTTACACTACTTCTGGATAGGGTAGGCGTGGTCAGGTTAGGTTTGGGTATCCTACACTCTCGTGCTTTTCACTGCTGTGCGATGGATATCTGCGCTCTACTCTGCTCTAGTATATTCTGTTTGACTCTGTGGAGGCCTGCAATAGCGGTCTCGGCACGTTAGGTTGAGCTTTGCTACGTTTGCAAACGTTACGTTTGGCTTGGTTAGGATATAATAGCTTAGGCATTTGTGCCTCGCGGTGCCATTCTGCGGATTTTTGTGGCATACTGTGCTCTGCCACATTCTGCTTGGCTCTGTGGAGGCCAGCAGCAGTATTCGCGGCACGTTATTTGAGCTGTGCTACATTTTCTTGTGTTGGGTTCTGTTAGGCTAATGTAGGATGTCCTCGACTTTTGTGCTATACACAGCAATTCGGCGTATTTCTCCGCTCTACACTGATCTACTATGCTTTGCTCGACTCTAGGGAGGCGAGCAATAGTGGCCGTGGCACGTTGGGTTGAGGTATGCTACGATCGTTTAAGTCAGGTTTGGCTGCATTTGGCAAAGATAGCTTCGACTTTCGTGGTATACACTGTCATTCGGTGGATATCTGTGATTTACTGGACTCTTCATCATTCTGCTTGCTTCTGTGGGCGCCAGGAGAAGTGGTCGCTGAACGTTATGTTGAGTTAGGCTACGTTTGGTTAAGTTACGTTAGGATGAGTTAGGTTTGGATGGCTTAGACTTTCGTGCTATACACCACTCTCCGGCGGTTTCCTATGATCTACTGTGCTCTGACGTATTCTACTTGGCGCTCGGGAGTTCGGCAGCGGCGCCTACGGCACGCTGTGTTGAGTTACGCTAGGTTTGGTTATCTTAGCTACGGGCAGGTTAGGTTGGGATAACCTCGACTGCTGCAACATACACTGCTATTCGGTGGATTTCTGCGCTCTACATTGCTCTGCTATAATCTGCTTGACTCTGGAGAGGCGAGCAATAGCGGTCGCACCACGTTAGTTTGGGTTAGAATACGTTTGGATTTGTTACGTTTTGCTAGGCTAGTATACGCTACTTCGACATTTGGGCTTTACTCTGCTATTCCATGGGTTCCTGTGATTTACAGTGCTCTGCTATATTCCGCTTGGCTCCGGGGGCGGCAGCAGCAGAGGTCGCTGCATGCCCTGTTGTGTTACGCTACGTTTGGTTCGGTTGGGCTTGGTCAGGTTAGGCTAGTATATTTTCGGCTATTGTGCTACTCTATGCAAAGCGTTGGATTTCTGCGCTCTACTGTGCTATGGTACACTTTGCTTGAATCTGTGGAAGCCAGTAATAGTTGTCTCATCATGTTAGGGTCATTTAGGCAACGTTCGGACACGTTTCGTTTGGCTAGGTTAGGATTTCCTACCCTGAGCGTTGTGCTATTCACTGCTATTCGGTCGATTTCATGGCTCTTATGTGCTCCATATGCGCTGCGTGGCTATGAGGAGGCCAGCAATATTAATCTCGTCACGCTATATTAAGCTACACTACATTTGGTTCGTTAGATGAGGACAGGTTGTGTCATGATATGTTGGACTTTTGCGATGTACAATGCGATGCGGTGGATTTCTGCGCTCTGCTGCGCTCTACAATATTCTGCTTGGCTCCGTTGTGGCCGGCAATAGTGGTCTCGTTGCGATAGGTTGTGCTATGCTACATCCGGGTTTGTTACGTTTGACGATGTGAGGATATGATAGTTCAGACAATTGTGCTATACACTGCTACGCGCGTATTACTGCCACCTACGGTGTTCTAACGTTTTCTTCTTGGGTCTGGGGACACCAGCGATATTGATCTCGGCACGATATGTTTAGTTACGTTACGTATGGTTAGGTTAGTTTGTGTCAATCTCGGTCTGGTTATCTTTGACTTTCTTGCTATACACTGCTGCACGGAGGATTTCTGCACTCGGCTGTGCCCTACTATATTCTGCTGGGCTCTTAGGAGACCAGCAATAGTTGCGCAACGTTATGTGGAGCTAAGCTATGCTTCATTATGTCATGTTGTGTTCTGTTTGGTCAGGGTGGCTTCGACCTTCGTGCTGAACACTATTATCCAGCGGTTCCCTGTGTCGTACTGTGCTACGCTGTATTCTGTTTGGCTCTGTGGAGACCGACAGCAGTGGCTGCGGCACACCCTGTAGAGTCACACTACCTTAGGTTTGGCTTGCGTAAGGTCAGTGTATGTCAGAATACGCTATACTCCTTTCTTTGCACAGCAATGCGGTGAATAACTGCGCCCTTCTGTTCTTTCGTATATTCTGCTTAGCCCTGGGGATGCCGGCAGCAGTGGTCGCGACACGTTATTTTCAGTTATGCTACGTTTGGTTAGGTAAGGACATGTCAGGCTGGTTAGGGCTTCCTCGACATTTGCGCCATACGCTGATGTCCTGTGTATTTCCGCACCCATCATTGCTATACTATACTCTGCTCCACCCAGGGGAGGCGGGCAATAGTGGCCATGGCACTTTACGTTGAATCATGTTACGTTCGGTTAGGTTACGTTTGGCCATGAAAGCTTTGACTTTCGTGCTGCACCCTCGCATTCGGTGGTTCTCTGTGACCTACTGTACCCTAG
>NW_016980888.1:0-2445 GCF_001483705.2 Eufriesea mexicana | reverse complement strand
GGCATTTGTTAGCTTGACTTTCGTGGTATATACTGCTATTCGGCGGACTGCTGTGCTCAAAAGTACTCTGCTCGACTCTGGGAAGGCTAGCAATTGCAGTCGTGTCTCCTTCGATTGTGCTAGGTTACGTATGGTTATGTTACGGCTTGTCGGTTTTGTAGAGAGTGACTTCGAATTTTCTGCTACACACTGATGTTCCATGTATCCCTGGGCCCTACACTTCTCTAATATGCTATGCCTGGCAGTATGGGGATCTGCAATTCTGATCGCGGCACGTTACGTTGGATGAAATTAAGTTTGGTTAGGTTGGGTTGGGTAGGGTTAGGTAAGGGTAGCTTTGACTTTTGTGCTTTACACTGTTATTCCGTGTATTTCTGCGATCTACTGTGCTCTAGTATGCTCAGCGTGGCTCTGAGGGGGCCAGCAATAATGGTCGCGGCACATTAAGTTGTGTTAGGCTAAGTTTGGCTGGGTTAGGTGTGCATACCTTTGACTTTCGTGGTATGCACTGCTATTCGCTGGAGATCTGCGCCCTACTGAGCTCCGGTATATTCCGCTTGGCACTGGGGAGGCCAGCAATAGTGGTCTAGGCGCGTTAGGTTGGATTATGTTGCGCTCGGTTATGTCACGTTTTGCTAGGTTAGGAAAGAATAACTGTGACTTTTGGGCAATACACTGTTATTAGGTCGATTTCTGTGCACTACATTGTTCTACTACGCTCTGCTCGACCCTTCTGGAGGACAGTGATAGTGGTCGCTGCACGTTCGGTTGGATTGTGTTACGTTTGGTTATGTTACGATTGGTTTGATTAGGAGAGCGTTTCTTAGACTTTTGTGCTATACACTGCCATTGGTCGAATTTCTGCACTCTACTGTGCTTTAATATGTTCAGCTTGGCCCTGGGAATACAGCACAAGTGGTATCGGCATATTTCGTTACGATCTGCTACGTTCGGTCAGGTTGGATATGGTCAGGATAGGCCAGGGTAGCATCGACTTTTGTGCTATAAACTGGATTTCGGCAGATTTCTCCTCCCTACTGTGTTCTAATATTCTCTGCTTGGCTCTGAGAAGGCCACAAATAGTGGTCGCGGCAAGTTAGCCTGGCTTATGTTACGTTTGTCTAGGTTAGGTTAGGTCAGGATACGTTTCCACATACTTCACTATTATGATTTACGCATAAATTTGCTGGCTCTCTGCGCTCCACTGTGCTCATTATATTCGGCTTGGCTACGTGGATTCCAGCAATATCGTGAGGCCATTAATAGTGGTCCTGACACGTTAGGGTTATTTATGTTACGAATGGTTTCGTTTCATTTGTAATGGTTAGGCACGGATAGCCTTGACTTTCTTGGCATAGACTGATTTTCGGTGGATTTCTGCGTTCTACTGTGCTCTTGTGTACTTGGCTCGTCTCTGTGGAGGCCAGTGATAGTGGTCCCTGTGCGTTAGTTTTATTTAGGCAACACCTCGTTATGTTACGTTTGGTAATGTTAGGAAAGGATGACATTAACTTTTGTGCTATATACACTATTCGGTGGACTTCTGCGCTATTCTGGGCTCTAATACGATCTGCCTGGCTCTGGGGAGGCCAGCAATAGTGGTCTCGGCATGTTAGGTTGAGTCAGGTTACGTTTGGTTAGGCTACGTTTTATTGCGACAGGTTAGGATAGCATTGACTTTCCTGCCTGTACACTGCCATTCGTTGGACTGCTGCCCTCTGCTCTACTCTAGTATATTCTGCCTGGCGAAGGGGTGGCCAGCAATGGTGTTCTAGGCACGTTAGTTTCCATTATCTTACGCTTGGTTATGTTAAGTTTTACTACGTTAGGACAGGTTAACGTTGATCTTCGCGCTGCAATCTGCTATTCGGTGGATTTCCTCGCTCCACAATGATCAACTGTTCTTTGCTCGACTCTGGGGAGGTCAGCAAGGGGGGTCGTTGCACGGCAGGTTGAGTTAGGTTACCTTTGGTTTATGTTAGGATAGGAGACGGTAGCTTTGACTTTTGCGCCATACGCTGCTTTTCGTTGAATCTCTGCGCTCTACTGTGTTCGCTCTGCTCGGCTATGAGGTTTCCAGCGGTAGTGGTCTCGGTTCATTAGGTTTATTTAGTCTACGTACGGTTGTGTATGGTTTGGTGTGGTAGGGTAGGTGTACCTTTGACATTTGTGCTATTCCCAGATATTTGGAGGCATTCTGCGATCTACTCTACTTGAGTGTATTCTGTTGACCTCTGGGGACTCCAGTAATAGTGTTCTCGGGACGTTAGGTCAAGTTAGGTTACATTTGGTTTGTTACGCTTGGATACGTTAGGACAGGGTAGCTCCAACATTTGTGCTATGCACGGCTATTCGTTGGATTCCTACGCTCTACAATGCTCCACTATACTCTGCTCTACTCTGGGGAGGCCGGTACTAGTGTCCTCGGCACATTAGTTAGAGGTA
>NW_016980887.1:0-299 GCF_001483705.2 Eufriesea mexicana | reverse complement strand
CCTAACGTGCCGCGCCCACAATTCACGGCGTCCCAGGAGACGAGCAGGGTGTGATGGTGCACAGTACATGGCAAGAGTCCATGGAATAGCATTGTGCTGAACAAAAGACAAATATATCCCTACCGAAACCAACATAACCTAACATAACCAAACGATATCCAACTCAACTTAACATGCCGAAATCATTATTGCTGGCCTCCCCAGAGCCAAGTAGAGCATATTAGAGCAATGCAGATAACAGAAATCCACCGAATGTCGGTGTATAGCTCAAAACTCAGAGCTACCCTATCCTAACTGAA
>NW_016980886.1:0-224 GCF_001483705.2 Eufriesea mexicana | reverse complement strand
GGGGAAAGATCTTTTTGAGTGCTATAGCCATTGCAATGATATAGAATGTGGCAGGAAAATCCAATTTTGTTGACATTTTCGACTAATATCGTGGTCAGGACACTTCCTTGCGTAAGTAACGAGGAAGGATGCTTTTTGACTGCTATTGCCATTGCAATGACATAGAATGTGGCTGGAAAATTCAATTTTGTTGACATTTTCAACTAATATCGTGGTGAGCTAAC
>NW_016980885.1:0-620 GCF_001483705.2 Eufriesea mexicana | reverse complement strand
AGTCGGAAAATGATGAACCGTCATTGGAAAAGTTACGAGAAGCATGTCGAGCTCGAGCTATCCCGTCCACCAATGTAGGTCTGGGTCGTCCGGTGCTGGAAGCGGAAGCGTCCGCTGTGTTGTCAGTTCCAAGAAGCCGACGCCCGCATTATTTCGACAAGGGTAATGAACGCAGTGGAAAGGAGGGACCGGAAGAGGGGAATCCAAGAGATAGAAAAGGATGAACAAACCAACTCGATAAAGTCATTGCATCAGTTTCACTCTTACAACGCATGACCGCAAAGATTGTCCATTTCGCCAAGCTACATGCTATCATTGAAATACCGTTGGCCACATCTTCAAAGCATGCCGAAAGCGTCAACAAGTGAATATCAGGACGGTCATTGTCAACGATGTGTGGTCCAGTGACTACAAATCCAATCACCAATCATTCAGCTTAACGGAACTTCCGTCCACGTGCAGGCCGATACCGCAGCCAACCTGTCTGTCATCGACGTTCCCACATGGAAGAAGATTGGGTCACCCACCTTGATTGACAATGTGCAAGCTCGTGCAGGAAATGGGCAGGAGATCAATTCATACGGCGTTTGTAATGTGCTGTTTAATGCCGCAGGGCAAAT
>NW_016980884.1:0-547 GCF_001483705.2 Eufriesea mexicana | reverse complement strand
GCCAAACCAAACCCAAATCAACAGAGCATAAGCAAACATAGCCCCACTCAATCTAACGTGCCGGGGCAGCTATTTCGGCCCTCCCCAGTGCCCAGCAGGTTGTATTTGCGCACAGTGGAGAGCAGAAGTATCCACCGAACAGCTGCGCACAGCACAAGAATTGAAGGTATCCCAACCAAACTTAGAATAACTCAACCTAACCGAACTTAACGTGACTCAACGTAACGCGCCGAGGGCGCAATTGCTGGCCTTCATAGAGCCAAGCTGAACACGTTAGAGCACTATAGGGCGCAGAAGCCTGCCTAACAGAAGACTATAGGACTAAAGTCGGATCTATCCTCTCCTAAACTAGCCAAACGTAACATACACAAGCGTTAGCAAACTCAACCTAACATGCCGCGACCACTATTGCTGGCCTCCCCAGGCCCAAGCAGAACACACTAGCCTAGCGTAGAATGATGAAATCCGCAGAATCGCAGTGTACATCAGAAAAGACAAAGCTGCCCAAACTTAACACGATCCAACGGACCATTGCCAAATGTAGCAT
>NW_016980883.1:0-264 GCF_001483705.2 Eufriesea mexicana | reverse complement strand
TTATTTGCACCGGAAAAGTGGTCTGTTGGTGGCTATTCTAAGCCCCGTATTGGCATAAGCCAAGAGAACAGATCAATGAAGTAGCTACAGTACTGTGCTGACTGCCACTCCCATTTCAGTATTGTCATACATCAATATCTGTAGCGACCGTTGGCCTATTCATTGACCATTCTCTAATAGCAATATAATGTAAGTGACCACAGGACAGGTTAATTCAATGTATGTAGGACTGTGTTGATAACTGTACCTCGTAGTGTACGTTAG
>NW_016980882.1:0-886 GCF_001483705.2 Eufriesea mexicana | reverse complement strand
GTTAACGAGCCGGGACCACTGTTGCTAGCATTCCCAGAGCCAAGCTGAAAATATTAAAGCACTCTAGGGAGCCGAAACCTACCTAACAGCAGGCTATAGCACTAAAGTCACAGCCATCCTCTCCTAACCTAACCATCCGTAACATAACCAAACATTACTATATCTGTTCTCCCCAGAGTCAAGCGGAACAGGCTAGCGGAGAGTAGGAGGGGGAAAACCTTATAATCGCAGTGTATATTAGATAAGTCAAAGCTACCCAAGCTTGACCCAAGCAAACACAACGTAGCCAAGTGTAGCCTGACTCAACCTAACGTGCCGAGACCGCCATTGTTGCCTTACTCTGGGCCAAGCAGGACATAGTAGGGCACAGTAGATCGCAGAAATCCACCGAATACCAGTGTACAGTCCAAAAGGTAAAGCTATACTTATCAAACGTAGCCTAACCCACCCTAACCGTATGTAGCCTGACTCACAGTAGCGTGCCGAGACCAACTTTGCTGCCCTTGCCTAGGCCAAGCTGAAGATATTAGAGCTCTGTGGGGCGCAAAAATCCACCTAATAGCAGCACACGGCACTGAAGACAAAGATATCACCTACCAAACTAACTAATGATAACATAACCAAACGTAACATATCTCAGTCTAACGCACCGAGAGCACTGATGCTGGCCTCCCCACAGCCAAGTAGAGCATATTAGAGCACAGCAGAGCGCACGAAACATCGGTATAGCAGTGTATAGCACAAAAGTCAAAGCCACCCTATCCAAACCTGACCAAACGTAATGTAACTAAACGCACACGAACATAATCTAACGTGCCGATACCAGTATTTCTGGCATCCCCAGAGCCAAGCAGAATATACTGGAGCACAGTAGAGCGCATAAGTC
>NW_016980881.1:0-461 GCF_001483705.2 Eufriesea mexicana | reverse complement strand
GGATGTATGGATGGATGTATGTATGGATGAATGGTTGTTTGTATTGATGGGTGTATGGATGGACTGAGGTATGGGTGGACGGATGTACGGAAGTATGGACGTATGGATGTATGGCTGTGTGAATGCATGTATGCATTGATGGATGAATGTATGGATTGATGGCCGTATGGATGGATGGATGTAAGGATGGGTTGAGGTATGGATGAACGGATGTACGGATGAATGGATGTACGGAACAATGGATGTATGGATGTACGGATGTATGGATGTATGTACGTGTGAATGTACGAATGTATGGATGTACGTATGTATGGCAGTATAGATTTATGAATGTGTGGATGTATGCAGGTATGGATGTATGGACGTGTGGATGTATGGATGGGTGGATGTATGGATGTGTGGATGTATGGATGGACGGATGTATGGAAAGATGGATGTATGGATGGATGTATGTATGGATG
>NW_016980880.1:0-1519 GCF_001483705.2 Eufriesea mexicana | reverse complement strand
ATGAAACAATCTATTGACGTGCTATATCCACTGCAATGCTGTAGAGTCTGGCAGGAAAATACAGTTTTATTGATATTTTGGAATTTTATCGAGGGGAACTAACTTTCTTGCATAAGTAAGGATGATATATTCTATTGGCACGCTACAGCCATTGCAACGCTATGGAATCTGGATGGAAGATTTAATTCTATTGTCATTTTCGTATAATATTGTGGGTGTATAATATTGTGGGGAGCTACCTTTCCTGCATAAATAATTAGGAAAGATACTATTGCCGTGCTATAGCCATTGCAATGCTATGGAATCTGGCCGGAAAATACAGTTTTATTGACTTTTTCGACTTATTTTGTGGTGAACTAACTTCCTTGCATGAATAAGGATGAAATATACTATTGGCGTGCTATAGCCATAGGAAAGGTACAGAATCAGTCAGGAAAACTCGATCTAATTGACATTATCGACTAATACCGTGGTGAAAAAGCTTCCTCCCATAAATAAGTAGGATAGATTCTACTGGCGTGCAACAGCCATTGTAATGCAATAGAATCTGGCTGGAAAATTCAATTGTATTGACATTTTCGACCAATATCATGGTGGGGCCAATTTCTTGCATAAATAATGAGGGACGATGCTATTGGCGTGCAATAGCCATTCCAATGCTATAGAATCTGGCTGGAAAATTCAATTGTATTGACATTTTCGACCAATATCATGGTGGGGCCAATTTCTTGCATAAATAATGAGGGACGATGCTATTGGCGTGCAATAGCCATTCCAATGCTATAGAATCTGGCTGGAAAAATCAATTTTATTGAGATTTTCGACTAATATCGCGGTGAGCTATCTTTCTTGCATAAATAATGACGAAGTACACTATTGGCGTGCTATAGCCGTTGCATAGTAACAGAATCTGGCTGGAAAAATCAATTTTATTGACATTTTCGACTAATATCGTGGTGAACTAACTTTCTTTCGTAAATAAGGATGAAATAATCTATTGGCGTGCTATATCCATTGCAATGCTATAGAGTCTGGCAGGAAAATACAATTTTATTGTCATTTTCGACCTTTATCGAGGGGAATTAACTTTCTTGCACGTATAAGGAAGAAATATTCTAGTGGCGTGATATAGCCATTGCACTTCTATAAAATCTGGCTGGAAAAATCAATTTTATTGTCATTTTCGAATAATATTGTGGTGTGCTGCCTTTCCTGAATAAGTAATGAGGAAAGATTCTTTTGGCGTGTTATAGCCATTGCAATGCTATAGAATCTGGCTGGAAAATACAACTTTGCTTCTATTTTCGACTTACATCGTGGTAAGCAAACTTTCTGGCATAAATAAGGTGGAAAGATCATATTGGCATGTTGTAGACATTGCTGTGCAATATGGTCGGTCAGGAAAGTTCAATTTTATTGAGATTATCACCTAATATCGTGGTGAGCAAGCTTCCTTGCATAAATAAGTAGGATAGATACTATTGGCGTGCAACAGCCATTGTAATGCATTAGAATTTGG
>NW_016980879.1:0-544 GCF_001483705.2 Eufriesea mexicana | reverse complement strand
GCTAGGTTAGGATATCTTTGACTTTTCTGCCGAACACTGCTATTCGGTGGATTCCTGCGCACCTCATTGCACCACTATGCTCTGCTCGAATATGCAGAGGCGAGCAATAGTGTTCGTGTCAAGCTGCCCTCAATTTCAATTAGGTTACTTTCTGCTGGGTTTGGTTAAGCTAAGTTTAGATATGATTGCTTTGACTTTCGTGCTCTACACTGCATTTCCGTGAATTTCTGTGCCCCACATTGCTGTACTATATTCAGCATGGCTATGGGGAGGCGAGCATTCGTGGTCACGGCACGTTAGGTATAGTTAGGTTACGTTTGGTTAGGATAGGTTAAGATAAGTTTTGTTAGGGTAGCTATGGCTTTCGTGCTATACACTGTTATTCTGTGTATTACTGTCATCTACTCTGCTCTACTACATTCTGCTTGGCCATGCGGAGACCAGTATCAGCGGTTGCTGCTCGCTATTTTGGGAACTGCTGAGATAGGTTTGGTTAGTTTAGGTCATGTTATGCTATGATATCTACGGCTTTAGTGCTATTCAC
>NW_016980878.1:0-1198 GCF_001483705.2 Eufriesea mexicana | reverse complement strand
CTATATCAATGCAATGGCTATAGCACGCCAATAGTATCTTTCCTCCTAATTTATGCAAGAAAGATAGCTCACCACAATATTAGCCGGAAACGTCAATAAAATTGAGCTTTTGAGTCACATTCGAAAGCATTGCAATGTATATAGCACGCCAATTGGATGTTTCCTCCTTATTTATGCAAGAAAGTTAGCTCACCACAATATTAGTCGGAAATGTCAATAAAATTGAATTTTCCAGGAAGATTCTATAGCGTTGCAATGGTAAAAGCGCGCCAATAGAATCTTTCCTCCTTATGTATGCAAGAATGTTGGCTCACCACCGTATTAGACGAAAATGTCAATAAAATTGAATTTTCCAGTCATATTCTATAGCGTTGCGACGGCTATAGCACGCCAATTGTATCCTTCCTCCTTATTTATGAACGAAAGATAGCTCACCGCGATATTACCCGAATATGTCAATAAAATTGCGTTTTTCAGCAACATTCTAAAGCTTTGCAATGTATATAGCACGCCAAAAGTATCTTCCCTCCTTACCAATGCAAGGAAGATAGCTCACCACTGTATTAGTCGAAAATATCAATAAAATTGTACTTTCCAGCACGATTCTGTTGCATTGTAATGCCTATAGCACGCCAACAGTATATTTCCTCCTTATTTATGCCAGAAAGCCAGCTCACCACGATATAAGTCGAAAATGTCAATAAAATTGAGCTTTCCAGCCATATTCTGCTGCATTGCGACGGCGGTAGCACGCCAGTAGAATCTACCCTACTTATTTATGCAATAAAGCTAGCTCACTACGATATTAGTCGAAAATGTCAATAAAATTGAATTTTCCAGGATGATTCTATAGCGTTGCAATGGTAATAGCACGCCAATAGAATCTTTCCTCCTTATTTATGCAAGAAAGTAAGCCCCCCACGATATTAGTCGAAAATGTCAATAAAATTGAATTTTCCAGGCATGCTATATAGTATTGCGAGGGCTATAGCACGCCAATTAATTGAATCCTTCCTCCTTATTTATGGAAGAAAGCTAGCTCACCACAATATTAGTCAAAAAAGTCAATAAAATTGAATTTTCCAGCCAGATTCAACAGCATTGCAATGGATGTAGCACGATAATAGTATCTTTGCTCCTTACCCATGCAAGGAAGATAGCTCACCACGGTATTAGTCGAAAATGTCAATAAATTTGT
>NW_016980877.1:0-383 GCF_001483705.2 Eufriesea mexicana | reverse complement strand
ACCAATATCGTGGTGAACAAACTTCCTCGCGTAAGTAAGGCGGATAAACTCTACTGGCGTGACATAGACAGTGCATTGCTGTAGAACCTGACTGGAAAGTTCAATTTTATTTACAATCTCGACTAATATCTTTGTGAGCAGTCTTTCTTGCACGAATAAGGAGGAGAGATACTTTTGACGTGCTGTGCCACTGCAACACAATTGAACCATACATGGAAGATCAATTTTATTGGCATTTTCGACAAATATCGTGATGTGCAAACTTTCTCGCACTAATGAGGGGGAAAGTTTCTACTGGCGTGATATAGCCATTGCAATGAAATAGCATCTGACTGGAATGTTCAATTTTGTTGACATTTTCGAATAATAGCGCGGTGAGCAGT
>NW_016980876.1:0-673 GCF_001483705.2 Eufriesea mexicana | reverse complement strand
GTTTGGTTACGATTGGTTATCTCACGGTTGGCTAGGTTCGGAGAGGATAGATTTGACTTCAGTAATATAGTCTGCCATTAGGTGGATTTCTGTACCCTACAGCGCGCTAATTTCTTCAGCTTGTCTCTGGCAAGGCCGGAAATAGTGGTCTCGGCACGTTACGGTGAGTCATGCTACGTCCGTTTATGTCGGGTTAGGCTATGTTTGGTAAAGGTGGCTACGGCTTTGGCGCTGAACATTCCTATTCGGTGGATTCCTGCGACCTACTGTGCTCTAGTATGCCCAGCTCGGCTTTGGGGATTGCAGAAATAGCGGTCGCGGCGCGTTAGGTTGAACCAGCCTTTTTGGGTTATGTTCTGTTCGTGTGGATTAGGTTTCGGTAGCATTGACTCTTCTGATGTGCACTGCGATTGTTTGGACATTTGCGATCTGCTCTCCTCTAATGTGTTTTGCTTGGATCTCGGGGTGCCGGCAATAGAGTCGCGGCTCGTTAGGTTGCATTACGCTACTTTCGGTTATGTTACGGTTGGTTAGTTTGGGAGAGGTTAGGTTTGACTTTAGTATCGTAGTCTGCTATTAGGTGGATTCCTTCGCCCTGCAGTGATCCAAAATTTTCCGCCTGGCTTTGGAAAGGCCAGCAGTGGTGGTCTCTGCACGTTATGTTGTGTCAGGT
>NW_016980875.1:0-294 GCF_001483705.2 Eufriesea mexicana | reverse complement strand
CTTCTGTAGCAAACGCAGCTATTCGGTGGAATACCGCGTTCTACACTGCTCTACTATAATCTGTTCGGCACTAGCGCGGCGAGCAATAGCAGTTGTGGGGCGCAATTTTGTGTCTGGCTATGTTTGGCCAGGTTAGTTTGGGCTATGTTCGGTTAGGATAGGTTTGACTTTCGTGCTATACCCAGTTATTCGGTGGGTTCCTGCGATCAGCTCAGCTCTACTGTAATCTGCTTGGCTCTGAGGATGCCAGGAGCAGAGGTCGCGGCAAGTTATTATCAGTTATGCTGTTTTTGG
>NW_016980874.1:0-634 GCF_001483705.2 Eufriesea mexicana | reverse complement strand
TAGCCATCGCAATGCTGTAGATTCTGGTTGGAAAATTGAATTTTATTGACATTTTCGACTAATGCCGTGGTGAGCTAACTTGCTTGCGTATGTAAGGAGTGAAGATATTTTTCGCGTGTTATATCCGATTATATCCGATGCAATGCTGTAGAATCTGGCCGTAAAATTCAATTTAATGACATTTTCGACCAATATCGCGGTGACTTAACTTGCTTGCATAAATAAGGAGGAAAGATTCTATTGGCGAGCTATAGGCATTGCAAAGCTATAGAATCTTCCTGGAAAATTCAATTTTATTGACATTTTGACTAAAATTGTGGTGAGCTATCTTTCTTGCGTAAATAAGGTGGAAACACTTTGTTGGCGTGCCGTAGGCATTGCAAAGCTATATAATCTGGAAGGGAAATACAATTTTATTCACATTATCGACAAATAACCTGGTGAGCTGCCTTCCTTGCATAAGTAAGGAGGAAAGATCCTTTTTGGGTGCTATAGAAATTGCATTGATATAGAATGAGGCTGAAAATACAATTTTGAAAACATTTTCGTCTACTATACTGGTGTGTTAACCTTCTGGCATAAATAAGGATGAAAGATTCTATTGGCGTGGTATAGCCACGGGAATGCTATAGAA
>NW_016980873.1:0-288 GCF_001483705.2 Eufriesea mexicana | reverse complement strand
AGTAGTGGCCTGGATCGTTAGCTTGGGTTAGTTTAAGCTTGGTTTCGTTACGTTTGGCTATGTCAGGATGGAATAGCTCCTATCTTTGTCATATGCACTGATGTTTGGTGAATATCTACCGAACTCCACATTGCTCTAACGCGCTCTGTTTGGCTCTGCGGAGGCCAGTAATGTTTGTCTCGGCACGTTATGCTGGGTTATGTTACGTTTGGTGAGACTAGATTTGTTTACGTTTGGATAGGATAGCTTTGACTTGCGTGTTGTCCACTGTTATTCGGCCGATTTCTG
>NW_016980872.1:9679-10540 GCF_001483705.2 Eufriesea mexicana | reverse complement strand
AGAGTGCATGTCGGGTCACTATGCGTAGCCACCTGCACGTGGTGAGACCTGGTAATTTTTATCGTTTTCCAAAGAATAATTTTCGAAAAACGATACCAAACCAAGAACTACGTACAAAGTTTAAGATATTTCCAATCTTTTATAAATTTTCGATGTTTCAGTTAAACATTTGACGATTTTTGAGGCTGCGAGAGGCAAGTGGACGGAATTCTTGGCAATGACGTCATTCAAATACAGTTATAATTCATAAAAATATATAAATAATCCAATTTGTTATTAATAATAAATTGTTCATAGCGTAAATTTATAATACAAGAAAAGAATTAATTCATTGGTTATTACTTGACCAATATCATACTAATGTTTAAATGTATCTATAATTTGCAAAAGTGTAAAAATTATTACACTTATTTCTAATAACAGATTGGTCACAACGTAAATTTATAATATAAGTGGAAAAATGACTAAATTATAGGCTATATTACTAGTATATATAACGTATTTACTTGAAAATGTATCTATAATTAGCAAAAGGTTAATAAATTACTACATTTATTGTTAATAACAAATATTTTGCAACCTATATTAACGATAAAAGTAAAAAAAGTTAATAAATTATTAGCTACTACTTAAACAAACAACATATTTGTGTTAAAATGTATTCGTAACTTCCAAAAAGCTAATAAATTAATAAATTTATTTTCAATAGCAAATTAAAATTGTTGTTAACAAATAGTTTGTAACGTATATTAACGATAAAAGTCAAAAAAGTTAATAAATTATTAGTTATTACAGCGGAAATGTAACTTTTAAAGGAATCGGTAAAGTTCGGAAATTTTCGCCGATCTTCGCCCGGCCGCC
>NW_016980872.1:0-578 GCF_001483705.2 Eufriesea mexicana | reverse complement strand
CACTCTAACCTAACTAGACGTTGCATATTCTAACCTCAGGTAGAATAACTAAACTTAGCGAGACCAGACCACTATCGCTGGCCTTCCAAAGGCCAAGCAGAACAGATTAGATCACTGCTGGGCGCAGAAATTCACGGAATGGCAGTGCAAAGCACAAAAGTCAAAGCCATATTGACCAAACATAGCCTAACCTGACCTAACAAAGCGTAATGAAACTAAGCCTGTCGTGCCACGACTGCCATTGCTGGCCTCGCCAGAATCGAGTATAGTATAGGAGAGTAACGATGAGCAGTGAAATCCACCGAATAGCAGTGTATATCACGAAATTCAAAGATATCCAATACTAATCTAACCAAACGTAACATAACCGGGCGTAACCTAACAGAGCATAACGCGCCGCGGACACTATTTCTGGCAGCCACAGAGGGAGGCAGATAATATTAGCTAACAGTAGAGCGCAGAGGTCCACCGAATAGCAGTGCAAAGTTAAAAGTAAAAGCTAACCTGGCCAAACAGAGACAAAAGTAATACAAGTCAAACTAACCTGCCGAGATCATTATTCCAGGCGTCCACAGAGA
>NW_016980871.1:0-827 GCF_001483705.2 Eufriesea mexicana | reverse complement strand
AGCAGAATATAATAGAGCACCGTGGAGCGAAGAAATACACCGCAGTGCAGTGAGTAGCACAATAATCGAAGATACCCTCACCTTTCCAAGCCTAAACTAACCTACCTAAACGTAGTGTAACTCAACATGACATGACGGAAACAATATTGCTGGCCCCCAGTGCCAAGCAGAGCATGTTAGAGCGCATTAGAGCGCAGAAATTCACCGAATAGCAGTGTAAAGCACGAAAGTCGAAGTAGCCAATCCTAACCTAGCCAAACGTACCGTAACCAAACGTAGCCTAGCTCGACCCAACATGACGACAACGGCGTTGCAGGCCTCCACAGGGACAAGCATAATTTTCTAGAGCTCAGTGGAGGGCAGAAATCCAGCGGATTGCATTGTACAACGCAGAAGTCCGAGATACCTTAACCAAACATCACATAACCTAACCAAACCAAACTAAGCATAACTCAACAAAACGTACCGCGACCGTTGTTTCCGGCCTCCACAGAGCCAAGCAGAATACAGTAGAGCAACGTAGATCGCAGGAATCCTCCCTATATCGTTGTAGAGCACGAGATTCAAAGCTATCCTCGCAAAAATTAACCAAACATAGCCAAACCGAACATAACATAACTGAACATAACATGTTGCAACCACAGCTTCTCGTCTCCCCAGAGTTGAGCAGAGAATCGCATAGGAATAAGGAGCGCAAAAATCCACCGAAAAGCAGTGTATAGCACAAAATTCAAAGCAACCCTAACCAAACTTTCCCAAACTGACCTAACGAAACGTAACCAACGACAAACTAACGTGCCGAGGCCACTGTTGCTGGAATCTCCAAT
>NW_016980870.1:0-279 GCF_001483705.2 Eufriesea mexicana | reverse complement strand
CGTACATATATCCGTACACACATCCATACATTCACCCATCCGTACATATATCCGTACACACATACATACATCCATCCATCCATACATCAATCCACTCTTACGTCCATCCATCAGTACATCCATACAGATATGCATCCATACATTCGTACATCCGTACATTCGTACATGCATACATACATAACTCCATATATCCATACATCGATACATCCATCCGTTATACATACACCTATACACACATCCGTACATACATCCATCGATCCACCCATCCATAAATCCATT
>NW_016980869.1:0-985 GCF_001483705.2 Eufriesea mexicana | reverse complement strand
AAGATTCTATAGCATTCCAATGGCTATAGCAAGCCAATTGAATCTTTCTTCCTTAATTATGCCCGAAAGTTAGCTAACCTGTGCAGTAGACGAAAATGTCAACAAAATTGTATTTTCAGCCTCATTCTATATCAATGCAACTACTATAGCACGCGAAAAGTATCTTTCCTCCTTACTTATGCAAGGAAATTTATGCAAGGAAAATAGCTCACCACGATATTAGTGGATAATGTCTATAAAATTGAATTTCCCTTCCAGATTCTATAGCTTTGCAATGACTAGAGCACGCCAACAGAATATTTCCGCCTTATTTATGCAAGAAAGGTGGCTCACCACGATATTAGTCGAAAATGTCAGTAAAATTGAATTTTCTTGCCAGAGTCCATATCATTGCAAAGGCTATAACACGCCAATTGTATCTTTCCCCCTTACTTATGCAAGGATGTTATGTCACCACGATATTAGCCGAAAATAACATTGAAAATAAGCTTTCCAGCCAGATTCCATAATATTACAATGGATATAGCACGCCAATTCAATCCGTCCTCCTTATTTATGAAAGAAAGATAGCTCACCATGATATTAGTCGAAAATGCCAATGAATTTGAATTTTCTAGACTGGTTCTGCAGCATTGCAATGGATATCTCACGCCAATTGAATCCTTCCTCCTCATTTATGACAGAAAGGTAGCTCACAATGATATTATTCGAAAATGTCAATAAATTTGAATTTTCCGACCATATTCTATATCATGACAATGGCTATAGCACGCCAATAGTATCTTTCCCCCTTACATATGCAAGGCAGTTAGGTCACCACGATATTAGTCGAAAATGTCTATAAAATTGAATTTTGCAGGACGATTATATTGCTTTGCAATGCCTATAGCGCGCTAATATAACCTTTCATCCCTATTTATGCAGAAAGTTAACTCACCGTGATATTAGACGAAAATGTCAATAAAATTGGATTTACCAGCCAGAT
>NW_016980868.1:318-605 GCF_001483705.2 Eufriesea mexicana | reverse complement strand
ACACTAGAGCGCTGGCATCCACCGAATAGCAGTGTCCTGCACGAAAGTCGAAACTATCCAATCATAACCTAACGAAATGTAACATAACCATACGCATCATGACTCAACCTAGCGCGCCCAGCGCAACATTCCAGGCATCCCCGGAGACAAGCAGAGTGTGATAGCGCACAGTAGCGCGCAGGAGCCCAGAGAATAGCAGTGTGTAGCACAAAAGTCACAGCCATTCCAACATAACCCAACATAACATATCATATCCAAACGTACGCTAATTAAACCTAACGTGGCGC
>NW_016980868.1:0-220 GCF_001483705.2 Eufriesea mexicana | reverse complement strand
ATCCAAGCCTAACCCAAGCTAACTTAACAAAATATAACGTAGAAAAATTTAATGAAACGTGCCGCGAACGCTATTGGCGGCATCCCCAGATCCAAGTAGAATATACTAGAGCACAGCAGAGCCCAGAAACGCACCGCATTGCAGTGTGTAGCACAAAAGTCAGACGTACCCAGCCCTAACCTGGCCTTACCTATCCTACCCAAACATAGTGTAACTAAGC
>NW_016980867.1:0-407 GCF_001483705.2 Eufriesea mexicana | reverse complement strand
TCAGCTCACCACGATATTAGTCGAAAATGTCAATAAAATTAAATTTTCCGTTCAGATTCTATATCATTGCAATGGCTATAGCACGCCAATAATACCTTTCCTCCTTATTTATTCATGAAAGTTAGCTCACCTCGATATTAGCCGAAAATGTCAATAACACTGAATATTCCGGCCATATCCTACAGCATTGCAATGGCTATAGCGCGCCCATAGAATCTACCCTCCTTATTTGTGCAAGAAAGTTACCAATCCACGATATTTGTCGAAAATGTAAATAGAATTGAATTTTCCCGGCAGATTCAATAGCATTGCAATGGCTATAGCACGCCAATAGTATCTTTCCTCCTTATTTCAATAAGAAAGTTAGCTCACAACGATATTAGACGAAAATGTCAATAAAATTGAAT
>NW_016980866.1:0-1454 GCF_001483705.2 Eufriesea mexicana | reverse complement strand
TACAGCATTGCAATGGCTATAGTACGCCAAAAGGATCTTTCCACCATAATTATGCAAGGAAGCATGCTCACCACGAAATTAGTCGAAAACGTCAATAAAATTGCACTTTCCAGCCAGATTCCAGAGAATTGCAATGGCTATAGCACGCCAATAGAATCTTTCCTCCTTATTTATGCAAGGAAGTTGGCTCATCACGACATTAGTCGAAAATGTCAATAAAATTAAATTTTCGAGCAAGATTCTATAGCATTGCAATGCCTATAGCATGACAACAGAATCTTTCCTCCTTATTTATGCAAGGAAGTTGGCTCATCACGACATTAGTCGAAAATGTCAATAAAATTAAATTTTCGAGCAAGATTCTATAGCATTGCAATGCCTATAGCATGACAACAGAATCTTTCCTCCTTATTTATGCAAGGAAGTTGGCTCATCACGACATTAGTCGAAAATGTCAATAAAATTAAATTTTCGAGCAAGATTCTATAGCATTGCAATGCCTATAGCATGACAACAGAATCTTTCCTCCTTATTTATGCAAGGAAGTTGGCTCATCACGACATTAGTCGAAAATGTCAATAAAATTAAATTTTCGAGCAAGATTCTATAGCATTGCAATGCCTATAGCATGACAACAGAATCTTTCCTCCTTATTTATGCAAGGAAGTTGGCTCATCACGACATTAGTCGAAAATGTCAATAAAATTAAATTTTCGAGCAAGATTCTATAGCATTGCAATGCCTATAGCATGACAACAGAATCTTTCCTCCTTATTTATGCAAGGAAGTTGGCTCATCACGACATTAGTCGAAAATGTCAATAAAATTAAATTTTCGAGCAAGATTCTATAGCATTGCAATGCCTATAGCATGACAACAGAATCTTTCCTCCTTATTTATGCAAGGAAGTTGGCTCATCACGACATTAGTCGAAAATGTCAATAAAATTAAATTTTCGAGCAAGATTCTATAGCATTGCAATGCCTATAGCATGACAACAGAATCTTTCCTCCTTATTTATGCAAGGAAGTTGGCTCATCACGACATTAGTCGAAAATGTCAATAAAATTAAATTTTCGAGCAAGATTCTATAGCATTGCAATGCCTATAGCATGACAACAGAATCTTTCCTCCTTATTTATGCAAGGAAGTTGGCTCATCACGACATTAGTCGAAAATGTCAATAAAATTAAATTTTCGAGCAAGATTCTATAGCATTGCAATGCCTATAGCATGACAACAGAATCTTTCCTCCTTATTTATGCAAGGAAGTTGGCTCATCACGACATTAGTCGAAAATGTCAATAAAATTAAATTTTCGAGCAAGATTCTATAGCATTGCAATGCCTATAGCATGACAACAGAATCTTTCCTCCTTATATATGCAAGGATGTTGGCTCATTACGACATAAGTCGGAAATGTCAATAAAAATAAATTTTCGAGCAAGATTCTA
>NW_016980865.1:0-544 GCF_001483705.2 Eufriesea mexicana | reverse complement strand
TAGATTATGTTAGCATGGGTGGGCTTGGATAGATTTGATTTTTCAGCTATACATTGCGATTCTATGGACCTCTGCGCTCTACACTACCTTAATATGTTCTGCAGGTGCCTGAGCAGGCATGCCTACGCGACACGTTATGTTGAGTTGTATTACGATCGGTTAGGTTATGATGGTTTGAATAGGTCAGCATAGCACTGGCTTTTCTGCTATACAATGCGATTCTACTGACTTCAGTGCGCTACTCGCCTCTCCTATGTTCTGCTCAACTGTGGCGTGGCCAGCAGTAGTGGTCGCTCCACATTAGGTGCAGTCATGTTGCGTTTGGTCCTGCCGCGATTCGATGGGTTAGGATAGGGTGGCTTTGCCTTTTGTGCAACACACTGCTTTTCTGTGGACTTCTAAGCTCTACTGCGCTCTTATATTTCCTGTTTGGTCTGGGCAGGCCAACAAACGCGGTCTAGACGCTATAGGTTGGGTACGATTACGTTTGGCTAGGACAGCTAGGGTTCAGTTCCGTCTGGGCAGGTTTTGACCATCGTGCTGA
>NW_016980864.1:0-760 GCF_001483705.2 Eufriesea mexicana | reverse complement strand
ATACGCTGCGGTTCTATGGATTTCTGCGTTCTGCTCTCCAGTAATGCGTTCTGCTTGGCTCTGGGGCGGCTAGCAATATTGTGTGCAGAACGTTAGCTTGAGCTACGTTACGCGCGACTATACTACGATTGTTTAGGTCAGGAGAGGGAAGGTTTGACTTTAGTGCTATAGTCTGCTATAAGGTGGATTTGCGCCCCCTTCGGGGCTCTCATATATCCAGCTTGGCTTATGGGAGGACAGAAATAGACCTCGCGGCGCGTTAGGTAGGGCTATGTTACGTTTTGTTCAGTTACCATTGTCTAGGTTTGGAGAGGATAGTTTTGACTTTCGTGCTATGGTCTGCATTAGGTGGATTTCTGGGACCCACGGTGCTCTAAAATGTTCAGCTCGGCTCTGGGTATGGCAGCAATAGGGCCCTCGGCACGACACGCTGAGACACGTTACGTTCGGTAATGTTGGATTAGGCTAATTTCGGTTAGGGTGGCTTTAATTTTTTACTGTAAACTTCGATTCTGTGGTTGTCTGCGCACTACTGTGCTCTAGTATGTCCTGCTTGGCTCTGGGGAGGGCAGCAATAGCGGGCTCGGCACGTTAGGTTGAGTCGGATTACGCGCGGTTAGGCTCGGTTAGGCAATGTTTGGTCAGGATTGGTTCAACTTTTGTGCTATACACTGTTTTTCGGTGGATTTCTGAACTTTACTGTGCTCTAGTATGTCCTGCTTGCCTCTCGGTAGGCCAGCAACTGTGGTCTCTGCACGAC
>NW_016980863.1:0-520 GCF_001483705.2 Eufriesea mexicana | reverse complement strand
CTATAGCCATTGCAATGCTATTGAATCAGGCAGGAAAATTCAATATTATTGTCTTTTTCGACTCATATCGTGGTGAGATAACTTTCTTTCATAAATGAGGAGGACAGATCCTATTGGCGTGCTGCAGCCAGTGCAATGCTATTGAAACAGGCTGGAAAATTCAATTTTATTGGCATTTTCGTCTAATATCGTGGTGAGCTGACTTTCTTCCATATTTAGGTGGAAGGATTCTATTGTCGTTCTATTGTCGTGCTATAGCCATTGCAATGCTATAAAATCTGGCTGGAAAATTCAATTTTATTGTCATTTTCTACTAATGTCGTGGTGAGATAGCTTTCTTGCATAAATAAGGAGGACAGATTCTATTGGCGTGCAATAGCCATTGCATTGCTATAGAAACAGGCTGGAAAATTCAATTTTATGGCATTTTCGTCTAATACCGTGGTGAGCTGACTTCCTTCCATATTTAGGGGGAAAGATTCAATTGGCGTGCTATAGCATTTGCCAAGCTAAAGAATCA
>NW_016980862.1:0-935 GCF_001483705.2 Eufriesea mexicana | reverse complement strand
GATAGGACAGCTTTGACTTTTGTGCTCTACACTGCTATTCGGTGAACCTCTGCCCTCCAGTGTGCTCTAGTATGTTCTGCTTGTCCTTGGGGCATCGGGTAATAGTGGTCTCGGGTCGTGAGGTTGAGTTAGGTTACGTTTGGTTAGGTTAGGTTCGGTCGGGTGTGGTTAGGACATCTTCATCTTTTGTGCTGTTCACTGCAATGCGGTGGATTTCTGCGCACTACTGTGCTCGAGTGCAATCTGCTGGTCCCTGCGGTGGCCCGCAATAATGGTCTCGTCATGTTAGGCAGAGATACGTTACGTGTGCATATGTTACGTCTGGCTAGGTTGGGTTATGCTACTTTCGTCATGTTAGGCAGAGATACGTTACGTGTGCATATGTTACGTCTGGCTAGGTTGGGTTATGCTGCTTTGACTTTTGTGCTACACACTGCTACTCCCCGGATATCCGCGCACTAATATTCCCTAATATGCCGCTCTCGGCTCCGGGGTGGCCTGTGATAGTTGTCTCAGCACGTTATGTTGATAAGGGTCACGTCTTTTTAGGTTAGGTTAGGTAGGCTCGGTTAAGATTTCTATGACTTCTGTGCTATAGGATGCTATTCGGTGGATTTCTGCGCTCTACGCTCCTCTACTGTACTCAGTTCGACTCTGGGGGACGAGAAATTGTGGTCTTGACACATAACGTTGTGTAATGTTACGTTTGGCCATGAGAGGTAAGGCCACGTTTGGATATGATAGCTTCGACTTTCATGCTATACACTGTCATTCGGTGGATTTCTATGACCTACAGTGCTCTACCAAATTCTGCTTGGCTTTGGGTAGAACAGGGGCAGTGGTCGCAGGACGCTATGTTGAGCTATGCTACGTTCGGTTTGGTTAGGTTAGGACAGGTTAGGTTGGGATATCTACGGCTTTTGTGCTATACATTG
>NW_016980861.1:0-629 GCF_001483705.2 Eufriesea mexicana | reverse complement strand
GCTGCTGGCCTCCCCACTGCCAAGCAGAATATACTAGCACACATTAGAGTGCATAAATCCACCCAATACGAGCGTATATCACAATCGTCAAAGCCACCCTAACCAGACTTAGCCTAGTTACCCCAACAGAGCCAAGCGTAGCCAAACTCAACCAAACGTGCCGCGACCATTATTGCTGGCCTGCCCACAGTCAAGCAGAGTTTAGCAGAGCAATGCAGAGCGCAGAAATCTCCCGCATAGCAGCGTATAGAACAATAGTCACAACTATCCTAGCAAAACCTATCCCAACCTAGCCAAGCCAAACCTAACATAACACAACCTAACGTGCCGAGACCACAATTGCTGGACTACCCAGAGCAATGCAGAACATATTAGAGCACGGTATACCGCAGGAATCATCGCTATAGCGGTGTACAGTGCGAAAGTCAACGCTCTCCTCTCCTTACCAGGAAAAACGTAACGTCACGGAACGTAACATAACTCAGACTAACGTGACGTGACCACCGTTGTTTCCCTCGCCAGAGCCAAGGAAAACATGTTAGAAGGGAGTAGTGCGCAGAAACCAGTAGGATTGCAGTGCATAACACAATAGTCGAAGCTACCCTATCCTAACATAGCCACACGTAGTG
>NW_016980860.1:0-976 GCF_001483705.2 Eufriesea mexicana | reverse complement strand
GCCTCGGCACGTTATGTTGAGTTAGGCTACGCTAGGTTAGGCTATATTTGTTTGGGTTACGCGCGGATTGCTTTGACTTTCGTGGTATAAACTGTCTTTATGTGCACTTGTGCGCCCTGCTGTGCTCTAATATGTCCTCCTTGTCTCTGGGGAGGCTAGAAATGGAGGTATCTTCACTGTAGGTTTAGTTATCCTACATTTGGTTTGGTTAAGTTAGGTCAGGTTGTGTTAAGATAACTCAATGTTTGTGCTATACATTGCAAATTTGTAGCACCCTGCGCTCCACTTTTCTCCAGTACATTATGCTTGTCACTCGGTGGGCCAGCAATAGTGGCCCCGTCACGTTATGCTATGTTAGGTTACGTTCGTTTATGTCACGATTGGTTAGGTTCGGATAGGATAGCTTTGACATCTGAGTCGTTCACTGCAATTCGGTGGATTTCTGCGCTCTGCTGTGCTCTTCTGCTTGGCGCCGGGGATGCCAGCAATGGTCGTCACGGCACGTCAGATTGAATTATGCACCGTTTGGTTAGGTTACGTTAGTCTGTCTTAGGTATGTATAGCTCTGTCTTTCGTGTTATACACTCTTATGCTGTGGTGTTCTGCGCTCTGCTGTGCTCTACTATACTCTGCTGGAATCTGGGGCTGACACCAAGAGTAGTCGCGGCACGTAACTTTGATTTAGGTTACGCTTGGTTGTGACACCGTTTGTTAGGTTAGGAAAGTATGACTTTAACTTTTACGCCATACACTGTTATTGGGTTGGTTTCTGCTATCTACTGCGCTGTAATATATTCCGTTTGGCTCTGGGGATACCAGCAATCATGGTATTGGCACGTTTGTCTGTGCTATGTTAAGTTTGGATATGTTTCGTTTGGTTGGGTTAGAAGAGGATAACTTTGACTTTTGTGCACTGCAGTGCCATTCTATGTGGCCTCTGCGCTCTGCGCTCCCTAAATATGCCCTGCTTGGCGAT
>NW_016980859.1:0-555 GCF_001483705.2 Eufriesea mexicana | reverse complement strand
GGTATAAATTATCCACACACAATATATATTCATGTATATATTCAAATATCAATAGTAATTAAATTTCGGGTTCCTTAGCAAAATTTTATAAGGATGTAAATATGTATATTGTGGACAATTGCGTGCATGAAATGTATATATGTCTGTCTTATTCTTTGGCGCACCTGATACGAATGCTTTATTCGCACATTAATCTATTATATGAAAATACGAATTTTATAAAATTATAATTTATATTTACATAACTATATCGCGTATATAACTATATAGCTTAGGCAATCCATACATATATGTGCATATGTATTTTCACTGGCATCCACGTGCCATTTACTGTATATATGTAATAAATCTTAATCTGTCTATTACCCCTACCCACCTCCACTCATCCACCCTTTAATCTTCACCGACTAATTACTTAGTTGTCCGCCAGTGCCAATCAGGTACAATTAATATTTTTGCATAATTGTTAAAGCCCGGACACAAGTCTCCAAGTATTTTATTGTAAGATAGTAGCATTAAGTGCAGTTCATTAAAGCGTAATACAAAAATGTCAGA
>NW_016980858.1:0-2154 GCF_001483705.2 Eufriesea mexicana | reverse complement strand
AAGTAGAATGCAGAAATCCATATAATCGCAGTGCACCCCGGAAAAGTCAGTACAACCCAAACAGAACCCAAACCAACAGAACATAACCTAACATAGCCAGACTCAAACTAACGTGCCGAGATCGCTATTGTTGCCCTCCCGATAGCGAAGCAGGGCATGCCAGAGTACAGTTGATGTCCATAACAATGATGGCATTGCTATCCTTTCCTAACCTAGAGAATCGTATCATTACCGAACGTATCCTAACTTACCCTGGCGTGCCGCGACCAGAATTACTGGCCTCCCCAGAGCCCATCAGGACATATTGGAGCGCAGAAGAGCGCAGAAATACACCGAGTAGCAGCGTACGGAACAAAAAGTTAAAGCTATCCTTACAAAACTTAGCATGACCCAACCTAGCCGAATGTAACCTGCCACATCGTAACGTGCAGAGGCCACTATTTCTGGCCTTTCCAGAGCCAAGCTGAATGCATTAGAGCACTGTATGGCACAGGAAACAACCAAATAGCAGACTATAGCACTAAAGTGATAGATATACTCTCCAAACACAACCAACAGTAACGTAACCAAGTGTACCTTATCTGAACATAACGCGCCGCGAACACCGTTCCTGGTCTCCACAGTGTCAAGCGGAACGCGTTAGTGGGGAGTAGAACGCAGAAATCCGCGTAACCGCCGTGTACATCAGAAAAGTCAAAGCTACCCATGCCTAACCCAATCCAACGGGACATAACCAAACATAGCCTGACTCAACCTATCCTGCCGGGACCGCTGTTGCTGTCCTCCACATAGCCAAGCAGGACATACTAGAGCACTGCAGAGCACAGTATTTCACCGAACAGCAGCGCACAGTGCAAAAGTTGAAGCTATCCTGACCAAACTTACCCTGACCCTACCTAGCCGAACGAAACCTGTCGCACCATAACGAGGCGAGACCACTATTGCTGGCATTGCCAGTGCCAGGCTGAAAACATTAGAGCACTGTAGGTCGCAGAAATGCACGTAATAACAGACTATAGCACTAAAGTTACAGCTATCATCTCCTAACCTAACCAAATGTAACATAAGCACACGTACCGTGCCTCAACCTAACGTGCCGCAACCACCATTGCTGGCCAACCCAGAGACAAGTGGAAAACGTTTGTGCAAAGAAGAGCGCAGAAATCCGTATAATCGCAGTGTATATCAGAATAGTCAAAGCTACACGAGCCGAACAGGAAACCAACGGAATATAACCGAACATAGCCCAACTCATCCTAACGTGCCGAGGCCGCTATTGTTGCCCTCCTCAGTGCCAAGCAGGTCATATTAGAGCACAGTAGAGCGCAAAGGTCCACCGAATAGAGGTGTAGAGCACAAAAGTTAAAACTGTTCTGACCAAACGTAGCCTAACCCATCCTAACCGACTGTAGCCCGACTCATAATAACGTGGCGAGACCACCATTGATGGCCTTGCTAGAGCCAATCTGAGAGAACTAGAGCGCTATAGGCCCCAGACATCCAACTAATAGCAGACTATGGCAATAATATCGAAGCTATCCTCTACTAATGTAACCAATCGTGACATTTCCAACCGTAATCTAACTCAACCTAACGTTCCGCCGCAAATATTGCTGGCCACCCCAGAGCCAAGCACAACAAGTTAGCGGAGAGTCGAACGCAGGAATCCACAGAATCCCTGTGCACATCAGAAAAGCCAAAGCTACACATTCTTAACCGAAACCATTAGGACACAGCCGAACGTAGCCTATCTCAAAATGACGCCGAGACAGCTGTTGCTGCCCTCCCCAGTGCTAAGCAGGACATGCAAGTGCACAGTAGAGTACAGAAATCCACCGAGTAGCAGTGTACAGCACAAATTTAAAGCAATCGTATCCAAACTTAGACAAACCCAACCTAATCGAGCGTAACATGACTGAACATAACGTGCCGAGACAATTATTGCTGGCCTCCGCATCGCCAAGCAGAACATATTAAAATAGAGTAGAGCGCAGAAGTCCAAAGAAATTCAATGTATAGCAGAACGGTCAAAGCTACCCTAACCTAACCCAGACTATCCTTACCAAACCAAACGTAACCTAACTCACCCTAATGTGCCGAGACAACCATTGATGGCATCCCGGACCCAAGCTGAGCATATTATAGGACAGTAGA
>NW_016980857.1:0-521 GCF_001483705.2 Eufriesea mexicana | reverse complement strand
GTCCATCCGTCCATACATCATCCCATCCACACATCCATCGATCGATACGTACATCCATCCATAGATCCATCGAACCATGCATCCATCCATCCATACAAGCACCCGTCCGTACATCCATTCATACATACACGTATACACCCATACATCCATCCACTCATACTTACATACAACCATACGTATGTATCCGTACATCCATACATCCATACATCCATACATCCGTACATCCATACATCCATACATCTCATACAACCATACATACGTACATCCATACATACATCCATCCATATCTCCATCCATCCACACATCTATACAGCCTCACATCCATACATCCATACATATATACATCCATATATACATACACACGTACATGCATCCATCCATACATCAAACCATCAATACACACATCCATCCATACAGCCATCCATCCATACATCCAAACATCCGTACATCCACCCTTTAATACATCCATCGATCCCTATATCCATCCAACAATACACCTATCCATCCATACACTCATACAT
>NW_016980856.1:0-437 GCF_001483705.2 Eufriesea mexicana | reverse complement strand
TGCTATAGCCACTGCATTGCGATAGAATCAGGCTGAGAAGATCAATTCTATTGACATTTCCGGTCAATATCGTTGTGAGCAACCTTTTCCGCGTAAATAAGGTGGATAGATACTATTGGTTTGCTATAGCCATTACATTGCAATAGAATCTGTCTGAAAAGTTCAATCCCATTGACATTTTCAACCAATATCATCGTGAGCAAACTTTTCAGCATAAGTAAGGAAGAGAGATCCTATTGGTTTGTTACAGCTAATTCATTGCTATAGAATATGGCTGAAATGCTCAATTTTATTGAAATTTTCGACTAATATCGTTGTGAGCAAGCTTTTCTGCGTAAACTAGGTGGAAGGAAACTATTGGTTTGCTATAACCTTTGCATTGGCATAGAATCTGTCTGAAAAGATCAATTTTAATGAAATTTTCGATTAATATCGTT
>NW_016980855.1:0-566 GCF_001483705.2 Eufriesea mexicana | reverse complement strand
TAAGGACGGGAATCGAACCCCGGTCCTCCAGTATATCAATTCTCGATTGTCCATGATTTTACACCATCTCCAACAATTCTCTAGACAATACTTTTTCTACTTTGCCGTACATTTTATTAATTTCACTTACCTCATACTTACCTTGTACTTACCTTCCCTTACTTGCAATTCCTCCCCTTACTTACCTTAATCCCTCTTCATTTAAATATCATTTAAACAGATATTACCCACTCTCTATTTTCAAATTCCTAAATTTACAAGAGGTAGGAAATATCCTAAACTTTGTGCGCAGCTCTTAGCTTGGTATCGATTCCCAAAAATTATTCTTTGGAAAACGATACCAATTACCAGGTCTCACCACGTGGAGGTGGCTACGCATCGAGACCCGACATGCGCCCTAGTGGCGCAGCCTGCTGGCACTACCTGTATCAAAGGTACCCTAATATAACTTGGAGCAAATTAAGTTAACATGACTCTACCGACACTTTATTATATTTCGTGTATTACAAAAGAGGTTTCGGTTCGGTATACTGAAACTCTACTGTCGCAACGCTAAGATATTTTCA
>NW_016980854.1:0-465 GCF_001483705.2 Eufriesea mexicana | reverse complement strand
GAATGTATGTGTGTACGGGTAAACGGATGTACGGATGTATATATGCATGGATGTACGGATGTACGGATGTATGGGTGTATGGATGAATGGATATATGGTTGGTAATATGTTGTTGGCAGGATATATGGATGTATGGATGAATTGATGTGCAGATGTGTGGATGCATGAATGTATGCTTGTATGGATGTATCTATGGATGTTTGTATGGATGTATGTATGGATGTATGGATGGATGAGTGGAAAGATGTGTGTATGGATGTATGTATGTGCGAATGTACATGTGTATGTATGGATATGTGTAATGATGTATGTATGGATGTGTGGATAGGTGGATGGATGGATTTTTGTATGGATGTATGGTTCGCCGTGTGTGTGGTTGGGTGGATGTATGGGTGGATGGATGTATGGTTGTACGAATGTATGGATGATACGGATGTATGGATGTATGGATGTATATATGTATGG
>NW_016980853.1:0-610 GCF_001483705.2 Eufriesea mexicana | reverse complement strand
TTATTTACAGAAAAGTGTAGAATAGTTATAATGTAGACGTTAACGGAGTACCGTTTCGAACACACGTTTGTACGTGTAATTAAGATGTTTTAAGGATCGATGCCGAAGACGAACTGACTTCTCGATTTTGCTCCATGTCCTGTCTCGTCGTGTTCGGTCCGGTGTTTTCTCTAGTTTAGTTCTGATTGGGTGAAATAGATGTTTTGGTGGAAAGGTAAAGAGTTTTAATTGGACAGAGGGTGTGACATAAGGACCTTTGGCTAAGGAGTAGGAAACTGTCAAGGAGCCGATTTCTGATGGTCAATGACGTGATTTATAAGTGCCGTCCGTCCGTCGCTTGTTGGGTCTGTCACAAGTGGGTCCCATCTGTCGCGTCTGGTACTAGTAAAATTCCTAATTTTGCTTTACCTTTATAAGCTTAATCCGCTAGAACGGCGTTGAGGCACATCTAACCTTCGGAATTGCAGTCGCGGTATAAAATATAAAATAAACCGTTAGGTCTGTTAAAAGTGCAAGCCCTAGAATAAAATTATGTTATAAACTCGCACTCCGGGACGGAACACATATAGTACATTTTTTTGAACTGGATGACTAAATCTACAAACTTTCA
>NW_016980852.1:0-535 GCF_001483705.2 Eufriesea mexicana | reverse complement strand
ATAACCTAACCCAGACCGAACGTATTCTAACACAACCTACCGTGCAGTGACCTCTATTGCAGGTATCCCGGGAGTAGAGCAGTGTAGAGAACAGAAGCACACGAAGAGCAGTGTATAGCACAAAATCAAAGCCACAGTATCCTAACGTGTCCAAACGTAACGTAACCAAACGCAACCTAACTCTGCTTATCGTGCCAGGAGCACTGCTGCTGGCCCACCATTTCCAAGCAGAATATACTAGAGCCCAGTAGAGCGTAGAAATACACCGAAGGGCTGTGTATAACACAAACGTCGGAGCCATCGTACCTAACCCTGACCTACCCTAACCAAGCAGTACGTAATATGACTCAACCAAATGAGACGAGTCCACCATTCCTGGGCTCCCAAGAGAGAAGAAGAACATATTAGAGCACAGTAGAGTGCAGAAATCAGCCGCATAACGGTATAAACGGCGTAAGTCAAAGCCATCCGAACTTAACCCAACCTAGCATAGCCCAATCTAACGTAACACGTCTCAACCTATCGCGCCGAGACC
>NW_016980851.1:0-1221 GCF_001483705.2 Eufriesea mexicana | reverse complement strand
ATGGCTATAGCACGCCAGTAGAACCTTTCCTCCTTATATATGCAAGAAAGTTAGGTCACCACGTTATTAGTCGTAAGGGTCAATAAAATTGAATTTTCCAGCCAGATTCTTTAGCAATGTAATGGCCATAGCGCCCCAATAGAATATTTCATCCTTATTTATGCAAGACAGTTATTACACCACGATATTGGTCCAAAATGTCAATAAAAATGTATTTTCCTGCCAGATTCTATAGCAGTGCAATGGCTATAGCACGCCACTATTATCTTTCCACCTTATTTATGCACGAAATTTAGCCCACCCCGATATTAGTCGAAGATGACAATAATATTGAATTTTCCAGGCAGATTCTACAGCATTTCAATGTCTATTTCACGCCAGTAGAGTCTTTCCTCCATATTTATGCAACAAAGTCAGCTCCCCACGATATTAGCCGAAAATCTCATTAAAATTGAGTTTTCCAGACAGATTCTACAGCATTGCAATAGTTACTGCACGCCAGTAGAATCTTTCCTGCTTATATATCCAAGAAGGCTGCGTAACCACGATATTAGACGAAGATGCCAATAAAATTGTATTTTCCGGCCAGATTCTATAGCATTGCAATAGCTACAGCACGCCAGTAGAATCTTTCCTGCTTATTTATGCATGAAAGCTGGCTCATCACTGTATTAGTCGAAAATGTCAACAAAATTGTATTTTCGAGCAAGATTCTATAGCATTGCAATGTCTATGGCACGCCAATAGAATCCTTCCTCCTTGTTTATGCAGTACAGTTATCTCACCACGATATTAGTCGAAAATGTCAATAATATTGAATTTTCCAGGCAGATTCTATAGCATTTCAATGTCTATTTCACGCCAGTAGAGTCTTTCCTTCATATTTATGCAACAAAGTTAGCTCCGCACGATATTAGTCGAAAATTTCATTAAAATTGAATTTTCCATGACAGATTCTATGGCATTGCAATGGCTATAGCACGCCAGTAGAATCTTTCCTCCTTATATATGCAAGAAAGTTAGGTCTCCACGATATTAGACGAAAATGTCAATGAAATTGAATTTTCCAGACAGATTCTATAGCATTGCAATAGCTACAGCACGCCAGTAGAGACCTTCCTCCTCATATACACAAGAAAGCTAGGTCACAACGATAATAGTCGAAAATGTCAATAAAAATGTATTTTCCAGCCAGATTCTATAGCATTGCATCGGCTATAG
>NW_016980850.1:0-685 GCF_001483705.2 Eufriesea mexicana | reverse complement strand
GTTTACTTTCTCGCATTAATAAGGAAGAAGGATTCAATTTGCGCGCTATAGCCACTGCAATGCAATAGAATCTGCCTGGAAAGTTCAATTTTATGGACAGTTTCGACTAATATCGTGGTCAGCTGACTTTCTTGTATAAATAATGAGGAAAGATACTAATGCAGTGCTATAGAAATTGCCATGCTCTGGAATCTGGCTGGAAAATTCAATTTTACTGACATTTTTACTGACATTTTTAACTAATATCGTGGTGAGCTAACTCTCTTGCCTAAATAAGGAGGGAAGATTCTATTGGCGTGCTATATCCTTTGCAATGCTATTGAATCTGGCTGGATTGTACAATTTTATTGCCATTTTCGACTACTATCGTGGTGAGCTATCTCTCTCGCATAAATAAGGGTGGAAGTTTCTATTGGCGTGCTACATCCTTTGCAATGCTATAGAATCCGGCTGGATAGTACAATTTTATTGCCATTTTCGACTAATATCGTGGTGAGCTAACTCTTTTGCATAAATAAGGAGGGAAGATTATATTGGCGTGCTATATCCTTTGCAATGCTATAGAATCTAGCTGGATAGTACAATTTTATTGACATTTTCGACTAATATCGTGGTGAGCTAAGTCTCTTGCATAAATAAGGATGGAAGATTCTGTTGGCGTGCTACATCCTTTGCAATGCTATAG
>NW_016980849.1:0-747 GCF_001483705.2 Eufriesea mexicana | reverse complement strand
ATAACTCAAAATAAAGTGCCCCGGACACAGCTGCTGGTATCCCCGGAGCCAAGCAGAATGCAGAAGAGCACTGTAGATCACAGGAGCCCACCGAAAAGCAGTATATAGCACGAAAGTCAAAGTCACATTAACCAAACTTAACATAACCTGACCCAACATAACGTGCCAAGGCCTCTATTGCTCGCCTTCCCAGAGTCGAGCAGGGAATCGTAGAGTAACGTAGAGAGCATAGATCCGCCGAATAGCATTGTGTAGCACAAAGGACAGAGACACCCTAACCAGTCCTTCCTAAACTAGCCTAACGTGACGTAGCTTGACTCAACCTGACGTGCCGGAACCACTGCCTCTGGCCACCACAGAGCCAGGCAGAACACATTAGAGCTCAGTGGAGGGCAGAAACCCTCCGAATAGCAGTGTATAGCACAAAAGTCGAAGATACTACGTCCTAAGCTGACATGACCTAGCCTAACCAAACGTAACCTCAACCAACCTTATGTGCCGTGGCCACTTTTGCTGGACTCCCCGGAGCCTTGCAGAATATACTGCAGCACAGCAGAGCGCAGAAACCAAGCGCGTTGCCGTGCATACCATAAAAGTCGAAGATACCCATACCTTACCTGACCTAGTCTAACAAAGCCAATCGTTGCGCAGCTCAACGTAATGTGCCGAGACCACTATTGCTGTACTCCCCAGAGCCGGGCGAAACGTACTAGAGCACAATAGAAGGCAGAAGCCCAACAGATTGCA
>NW_016980848.1:0-701 GCF_001483705.2 Eufriesea mexicana | reverse complement strand
AAAGTTAGCTCACCACGATATTAGACGAAAATGTCAGTAAAATTGAATTTTCCAGCCAGATTCGGTAGCATTTCAATGCCTATATAACGCCAATAGTATCTACCGTCCTTATTTGAGCATGAAAGTTATGTCTCCAATGTATATGCCGAAAATGTCAATATAATTGAATTTTCCAGCCGTATTGCGTGGCATTATTGTGTGGCATTGCAATTGCTACAGCACGCCAATAGAATCTTTCCCCATTATTAATGCAGGAAAGTTTGTTCACCTCGATAATAGTCCGAAATATCCATAAAAACGTGATTTCCAGCCAGATTCTATACCTTTGCTATGGCTGTAGCACGCAAATAGAATGGTTCCTCCATATTTATACAAGAAGGTTAGCTGACCACGATGTTAGTACAAAATGTCAATAAAATTGAATTTTGCAGCCAGATTCTATAGCATTGCAAAAGTTACAACACGCCAGAAGAATCTTTCCTGCTTATATAACCAAGAAAGATAGGTCACCAGGATATTAGTCGAAAATGTCAGTAGAAATGTATTTTCCATACATATTCTATGGCATTGCATTGGCTATAGCACGCCACTAGTATATTTCCACCTTTTTTATGCACGAAAGTTAGCCCACAACGATATAAGTTGAAAACGACAATGATATTGAATTTTCCAGCCAGATTCTACTTCATTTCTATGTCTAT
>NW_016980847.1:0-752 GCF_001483705.2 Eufriesea mexicana | reverse complement strand
ATGTCAATAAAATTGTACTTTCCTGCCAGATTCTGCAGGACTGCAGTGGCTATAGCTCGCCAACAGAATCTTTCCTCCTTGCTTATGCAAGAAAGTTAGGTCACCACGATATTAGCCGAAAATGTCAATAAAATTGAATTTTCCTGTAAGATTCTATAACTTTGCAATACCCAATGCTCGCCAATAGGATCTTTCCTCCTTGTTTATGCAAGAAATTTAACTCACCAGAATATTATTCAAAAATGTCAACAAAATTGAAACTTCCAGCTAGATTCTATAGCATTGCGACGGCTGTAGTACGCCAATTTAATCTTTCCTCCTTATTTATGCAATAAAGTAAGCTCACCACGGTATTAGTCGAAAATATCAATGAATTTGAATTTTCCAACCACATTATATATCATTGCAATGGCTATAGCACGCAAATAGAATTATTCCTCCTTATTTACGCAGAAAAGATAGCTCTCCACGATATTAGACGAAAATGTCAATAAAATTGAACTTTCTTGGCAGATATTATGACATTGGTACTGTTATATCACGCGAATTGAATCTTTCCTCCTTACATATGCAAGAAAGTTAGCTCACCAAGATGTTCGTCGAGAATGTCAATAAATTTGAATTTTTCAAGCTCATTCTATATCAACGCAAATTCTATAGCACGCCAACAGAAAATTTTGTTCTTATTTACGCAAGAAAGATAGCTCACCACATTATTAGCCGAAAATATCAATAAAATTGTGCTTTTCAGC
>NW_016980846.1:0-774 GCF_001483705.2 Eufriesea mexicana | reverse complement strand
GTATTGAAGAATGTATGGATGATGGATGGATGTATCAATGGATGTACGTATGGATGAGTGCATTGGTGTATGTATGGGTGTATGGATGTATGTATGGATGCTTGTATTCATGTATGTATGGATTTACGTATGGATGTATAGGTGTGTGGGTGTATGGATGTATTGATGTTTGGATGTATGGATGGATGCATGTATGAATGTATGGATGTATGTGTGAGTGGATGTATGTTTGTATGGATGTATTTGAGTTATGCATGTATGCATGTATGTATGTATGCATGAATGGATGTACGCATGTATATATGTACGGATGCATGTATGGATGGATGGAATGTTGGATGGATGTATGGATGGAAGTTTGTATGGATCGATGGATGAATTGTTGTATGGAAATGTTGATGGAAGGATGGATGGAACGATGGAATTATGTATGTGTGAATGGAAGAATGGATGGATGGATGGAACGACGGATCTATGGATGTATGTATTTATGGATGTTTGTATGGGTGTATGTATGGATGTATGGATGTACGTATGGATGTATGTATGCATGTACAGATATAGGATGTATGGATGTACATATGTCTGTATGTATATATGGATGGATGTATGAGTGGTTGGATGTATGGATGTATGGATGTGTGGATGTATATATGTATGTATGGATGGATGGATGGATGTATGTTTGGATGGATTTAATGGTGGGTGGACGGATGGGTGTATGTATGGATGTATGTAAGGATGTACGTATGGATGTATGCATGGATGTATGTA
>NW_016980845.1:4508-5092 GCF_001483705.2 Eufriesea mexicana | reverse complement strand
AGGAGGCCACCGCACGGCGCCCACGTATGCTCTCCGTCATCTGCGCCTCAACGATCGAGGGAGAAACGTCCCGACTCACCACGCGACAAAGGACCCGGCGCACGCTAGCCCACGCTGGATATTCCTCCAGGGTGTGCTGTGCCGTAACCCGCCCTCCCCGCAGTGATGACAACGCGTCTCACGTTCCCGCCCGATAAGACACCGGTACTCCCCGAAGCAGCCGTGCCTGGTTAGCACATCTGTCAGGCGGAAAGTGTGCCGGCAGCCGCTGCGCGCCCACGCATCGAGCACTGGGAGCACAGCCCCGATCAGCCGGTGCTGCCGGCTGCTCTGCTTCCTCAGCCGAGCTCGCCAGGCGGTCATTACGGGCAGTCGGACCTTTCGCCACATCGAAACAGCCCCTTCTGCAGGTGCATCGTCGGCGCCCCGGTAGAGGAGTCCGCAGATTCGCGGCTCCCCCACCGCTAGCAGATCGAACGGCGGAACACCCGCCAGGAACATCGCCGCCTCGTGGGAAATTGTGCGGTAACCGCGCACTACCCTGATTGCCATCCTGCGAGCGACTCGGCGTAGACTCGCCTGAC
>NW_016980845.1:0-1280 GCF_001483705.2 Eufriesea mexicana | reverse complement strand
ACACCACTTTTGTTGACCTCACCAGAGCCAAGCAGGATATACTAGAGCTAAGTAAATCTCAGAATTCCGTGGCGTTGCAGGTTAAATCGCAAAGGTAAAGGAAACGTAACATAACCTGGAACATCCAAACGTAAAATAGCACAAAATGACGTTTCGAGACCACTATTGCGGTCTCCCCATGTCCAAGCTGAACATATCAGATCACAGTGGAGCGCAGACATCCACCGCATACCAGTGTATAGCACAAAAGCCAAAGATATCCACTGCATACCTAACCAACCGTAACATAACCAAACGTAACCGAACCCAACTTAACTTGCCTGGACCATAACTGCTGACATCCACAGAGCCGTCCAGAATATGCTTGAGCACAGTAGAGTGCAGGAACCCGCCGAAATGCAGCGTAAAGCACAAAAGTCAAAGATATCGAAACCTAACCTGACCTAACTTAACCATACAAAATGTAGCCAAACTCAACCTAACTTGCCGAAACCACCATTACTGGCCACCACAAATTCAATCAGGGTATGGTAGAGCAATATAGAGCGTAGAAATCAAGCGAAGAGCAGTGTGTAGCACAAAAGTCAAGAATAACCTGACCAAACCGAACTTAGCCTAACTTAGCCAAACGTAACGAAACACAACATAACGTTCCACGGCCACTATTGCTGGCCTCCAGAGAGGCAAGGAGAGCATAATAGAGGGTGGCAGAGCGCAGGGATCCATAGAATCGCAGTGTATAACAGAAAAGTGGACCAACCACAGCGAACATAATCTGACTGAACGTTGCGTATGACATGGGAACTTGGCGAGACCACTAATACTGGCTTCCCCAGAACAAAGCAGAGCAAATTAGATCACAACAGAGCTCAGAAGTCCACCTAATACCAGTGTACAACATAAAAGCCGTTGCTACCCTTGCCTAACGTAGCCAAAGATGGCACAACCAAAGGTAACCGTAGTCAACCTAACGTGCCTAGGCCACTTTTGCTGTCCTCCGCAGAGCCCATCAGAATAAACCAGAGCACAGTATAGCGCAGAAATCTGCCGCATTGCTGTGTAAAGCGCAAAAGTCGAAGATACCCCAATCAAACGTAGCCTAACACAAAATAATGTGCCGACACCACCATTGCTGTATTTCACAGAGCAATGCTGATCATTTCGGATCACTGTGAAACGCAGGAACCAATCGAATAGCAGTGTATGGCACAAAAGCCTAAGCTGCCCTCTCGTAACATAACCAACCGTGACATTACCAAACCTAACATATCTAAACCTAA
>NW_016980844.1:0-1097 GCF_001483705.2 Eufriesea mexicana | reverse complement strand
TTCTGCGCTCTACTGGGCTACAGTATATTCTGCTGCGCCCTGGGGAGGAATGAGGTAGTGGCCAGTGCACGCTAGGTTATGTTAGGTTTCGTCCGGTTATGCTACGTTTGTATACGTTGCTCTAAGGTGGATCTGACTATTGTGCTATACACTACTATTCTGTGGACTGGCGCGTTCAACTGGGATCTCGTATGCTCTGCTTGGTTCTGGGAGGACCAGCAATAGTGGTTTCAACATGTTGGGTTGAGTAGGGATACGCTCGGTTGTGCTAGGTTAGCTTGGGTTTGGCTAGGGTGGCTTTGACCTTTGCTCTTTACACTGCTATATGGTGGCCTTCTGCGCTCTACATCTCTCTGCTATACTCTCCTCGACACCTTGGAGGCCAGCAGTAGTGGTCGTGGCAAGTTGGTCTTATATATGTTACGTTTGGTTACGTTGCGCTTCGTGCGGTCAGGACAGGATATCTCAGACTTTTGTGCTATACGCTGCTATTCGGCGGCCTTCTGCACCCTAGGGCGCTCTAGTACAATCTGCTTAGCTCTGGCTAGGCCAGCAGTAGTAGTCTCGGCACGTTAGGTTGAGTTACGTTACGTTTGGTTAAGTTACGTTTGGCCAGGTCATGACGGGTAGCTTTGACTTTTGCACTATACACTGCTATTCGGTGGTTTTCTGCGCTCTACATTGCTCAAATGGCCTCTGCTTGTCTCTTGGGTGGCCAGCAGTAGTGGTCGTGGGACGTTAGTTTGAGTTACGTTACCCTAGTCTATGTTACGTTACGTTTGGTTAGGAGAGGACAGCCTTGACCTTTGTGCTATACATTGCAATGCGACGGATTTCTGCGCTCTACTATGCTATAGTATAATCCGCTTGGCTTCGGTAACGCCAGCTCCAGTGGTCTACGCACGTCATGTTGAGCTATGCCACGATCGGTCTGGTTAGGTTGGGCAAGGTAATGTTCGGACAACTTTAACATTGTGCTGTGCACTGCAATGTGGTTGACTTCTGCGCTGTAATGTGCTCTAGTATATTCGGCTTGGCCCTGGGGAGGCCACAAGTAGTTGTCTCGGCAGGCTTGGTTGATTTTAGCGACGATGAAG
>NW_016980843.1:0-968 GCF_001483705.2 Eufriesea mexicana | reverse complement strand
GCGGCAGGCGATATCGGAGAACTAAGTCATTAAACCGTTACAGTACTGTGATGACGGCTGTTCCCTGTACTCTGTTGTCAACTTTTAATATCTCGAAGGACAATGGATCTGCATTTCTCGTTATAGAATTTATGTAGAATACACATCATCAGTGGACAGAGAGCTGCATCGGCAAGCGTGATCTGTTGGTAGGTGTATTAAGTACTGTACCGTCAGTTCTATACACCATTAGCCATAGCCGTCCTATACATAGGTTATTTTAGAAACGCTTTCGAAATTACATCATTCAAAAAAGTTGTCCAACTGCTACATTACTGTGAAGACGACTGTGCTCAGTAGTGTGTCATCAATCCTTAATACCTCGAGAGTCAGAGGTTCTATATTCTGCTATTATAGAATTGATACAGAATTTAAATCATCATTGGGCAGTTAAATCCAACGGCTATAATGCTATACTGGTGGATGTTATATGTATCCTACTGTCACTTGGAAATATCTCAAGCCATAACTGTTATGTACATCGATTATTCCTCTATTGCATTGGATCCTTCATCGTCAGCGAGGAAAGTAGTCCAACGGCTAGTGGACTGTGGTGACGTCTGTCCTCAGCTGCTCGTTGCCAGTTGTTAACATCTCTAGGGATAATGGTTCTCCACATTCCAACTTTCAGTTGCTGTAGAATGCTCATCATCTGTGGACGGATTAATCCAACGAAAACAGTTGTCCGTTGGCAGCTGCAATAAGCATCATATTGTCAATTGTAAATATCACTAGACATAACCGTATAGTACACGCGTCATTCTAGAATTTCTAGACAATTTCCATCAACAGCCAACAATATAGTCAAACATCTACATTACTGCGTTGTTGGCTGTACTCTGGAATGTGTTTTGAAATTTTAATACCTCGAGGATGAGTCGAAATGTATTTTGTCGTTCTGTCATTGTTATAGTACCTATATCATGACT
>NW_016980842.1:0-416 GCF_001483705.2 Eufriesea mexicana | reverse complement strand
CATGGGTTGCGTTCGGATAGCTATGATCTTTCTGCTATCCACTGCCATTATATTCGCTTCTGCGCCCAATTCTCCTCCAATACGCCACGCTTGGCGATGCGGAGGCCAGCAATATTGGTCTTGGCACGTTACGTTTTGTTAGGTCTCGCTTGAGTATGTTACGATTGGCAAGGTTCGAGAGGATGAATGTGACTTTTGCGCTATACACCGCTTTTCCGTAGACTACTGCGCCATAATGCCCTCTAGAATGGTCTGAATGGCTCTGCGGAGGCAAGCAGTAGTGGTCTCTGCACGGTCGGTTGAGCTGTGTTACGTGTGGTTAAGTTATGTTCGTTTGCTTTGGTTCGGTTATTTTTGACTTCCTTGGCATATGCTGCTATACGGTCGATTTCTGCGCTCTACTGCGATCTACGGTA
>NW_016980841.1:0-585 GCF_001483705.2 Eufriesea mexicana | reverse complement strand
TACATCCCTTCGTACATCCACACATCCATAAATCCTGCCTTTCATACATCCATCGATCCATAAGTCTATCCATTCATACAACCATCCGTTTATACATACATATATTTTACTTCATCGAACCATCCATCCATCCATCCATACGGGCACCCATCCATACATCCATTGATCCACACAACTATCCATATATACATCCATAAATATATACATCCATACATCCATACATCCGTACATCCATACTTCCACATATCCATTCACCCATAAATACGTCCAACTATACAATCATACATCCATACATACATCCACTCGTACATCCACACATCCATACATCCTCCCTTTCATACATCCATCGATCCATACATCCTTCCATCCATACATCCATCCACCAATCCATCCACCCCGCCATGCATCCATACACATATCAATACACAGATCCATACATACACCCATACATTCATTCATACATACATCCATACATACATACATACATCCATCCATCCATACATCCATACATACATATCTAAAACATCCATACACTCAAACATACATACATACGTACGTCCATACATTCAAACGTCCACCCATCCA
>NW_016980840.1:0-458 GCF_001483705.2 Eufriesea mexicana | reverse complement strand
AGCCATTGTTTTTCCACTTTTCATCAGTGGTAGCAGAGCTTGATTATTGGACTCCTGGAATATTATCAGCGTAGATGCCAAGAATTATATTTAATAGCGAGAAAAGGTTGAAGCAGCGATACATATGTGTAAAGTATGATATGTCTATTGGATTCTAGGTCGGCTAACCGTATGACATACAAGATAGAAATCTTTGATGGTCAAATAAAGATTCAAAAAATGATGCTGGTTTAGGCAGACAAAAGGGAATGCAATTAATTTAGGTGATGGCCTCTCATAATAACAAGATATGGAGAATACAGTGAGATTGAAAGGTATGATGTATTCCTGACCTAGTAAATATCAATATCAGTGGTCAAAGTCAATAATCATTGCTAATGTGTTAAATTCGAATAAAAGGAGTGAGAAGAGGAAACACATATTATGCGGAATCAAGAAACAAAACAGGGGCGGCACAT
>NW_016980839.1:621-916 GCF_001483705.2 Eufriesea mexicana | reverse complement strand
CGTACTATAGCCATTCCAATGCTATAGGAGCTGCCTGGAAAATTCAATTTTATTTACATTTTCCACTAATATCGCTGTGAGCTAATCTTCTTGCATAAATAATCAGGAAAAATTCCATTGACGTGCTGTAGCCATTGCATTGCTATAGGATCTCGCTGGAAAATTCAGATTTACTGACATTTTCGATTAATGTGGTGAGCTAACTTTCTTTCATAAATAAGGAGGAAAGATTCTATTGGCGTACAATGGCCATTGCAATGTTTTAGAATCTGGCTGGAATATTCAATTTCATTGA
>NW_016980839.1:331-576 GCF_001483705.2 Eufriesea mexicana | reverse complement strand
TAAATAAGGAGGAAAGATTCTTTTGACGTGCTGTAGCCATTGCATTGCTACAGGATCTGGCTGGAAAATTCAATTTTATTGTTATTTTCGACTAATAACCTGGTGAGCTAACTCCCTTGTATACGAAAGGAGGAGAAATTCTATTGGTCTACTATAGCCATTGCAATTCTATAGAATCTGGCTGGAAAATTCAATTTTATAGACATTTTCGACTAATATCGTGGTGAGCTAATTTTCTTGCATAA
>NW_016980839.1:0-221 GCF_001483705.2 Eufriesea mexicana | reverse complement strand
GTTGTGAGCTAACTTTCTTACTTAAATAAGGAGGAAGGATTCTATTGGCGTGCTATAGCCATTGCAATGCTATTGAATCTGCTTGGAAAATTCAATTTTATTGACATTTTCGACTAATATCGTTGTGAGCTAACTTTCTTACTTAAATAAGGAGGAAGGATTCTATTGGCGTGCTATGGCCATTGCAATGCTGTAGAATCTGCCTGGAAAATCCAATTTTA
>NW_016980838.1:0-271 GCF_001483705.2 Eufriesea mexicana | reverse complement strand
GTTATGCCAGGATATCTACGGCTTTTCTAGTGTTCGCAGTAATTCGGAGCTTTTCTGCGCTAAACTTTGCTGAAGTATTTTCTGCTTGGCTCTTGGGAGGGCCGCAATAGTGGTCTCGCCCCGTTATGTTGAACTATGCTACGTTCGGTTATTGTACGTTTGGGATGTTGGGACAGGATAGCCTTGATGTTTGTGCTATACACTCCTTTACGTGGATTTCTGCGCTCTACTGCGTTCCAATATTTTTTGCCTCCCCCTGGGGTTTCCAGCG
>NW_016980837.1:0-500 GCF_001483705.2 Eufriesea mexicana | reverse complement strand
TATTTTAATAACAATTTCCACTGATATCGTGGTGAGCAAGATATTCAACATAAATAAGGAGGAGGCATCCTATTGGTTTGTTACAGCCATTGCATTGCAATGTAGTCTGACAGAAAAGTACAATTTTATTGATATTTTCGTCCAATATTGTGGTGTGCAAGCCTTTCTGCGTAAATAGGAAGGAAAGATTCGATTGGTTTGCTATAGCCAGTGCGTTGCTATAGAATCTGACTGAAAAGTTTGATTCTATTAACATTTTCGACAAATAATGAGGTGAGCAGGCTTGTCTGCGGAAATAACGCGGTAAGATTATATTGGGTTGCTGTAGCCATCGCCTTGCAATAGAATCTGCCTGAAAAGTTCATTTTTATTGACATCTTCGACCAATATCGTGTTGAGGAATCTTTTCTGCACAAATAAGGCTGGAAGACTCCATCGGTTTGCTGTAGACATTGCATTGCATTTGATACTGCCCGGAAAACTCAATCTTATTGACATTT
>NW_016980836.1:0-3522 GCF_001483705.2 Eufriesea mexicana | reverse complement strand
TCTGGAAGGCTTCGGCATATCCGCTTGCACTGTGATTCTAGGGATTTCTGCGCTCCACCCCATTTAATATGATGTGCTTGGCACTAGGGAGGACAGCAAATGTGGTCGCGTCACGTTAGGTTGACTTGTGTTACGCTTGATAATGATACGACTGGCTAGGTTTGGAGATGGTAGCATTGGCTTTTGTGCTATACACTGCTATCCTGTCGATTTCTGCTCTCTACTGTACCTAGTATATTCTGCTTGACTCTGGGGATGTCAGCAACTATGGTCTAGGCACGCTAGCTTCAGCTATGTTACGTTTGGTTATGTTACGTTTGGTTTGGCTAGGCAAGGATAGCTTTGACTGTTGTGCTGTACACTGCCATTAGGTGGATTTCTGTTCCCTACTTTGTTGTTATATGCTCTGCTCGGCTCTGGGGATGCCAACAATGGTGGTCGCTGCAAGTTAGTCTATGTTAGGCCACGTACGGTTGCGTTAAGTCAGCCTGTGTTAGGCTTGGATAGATTAGACTTTAAAGGCATACACTGATATTCGGTTGGTTTCTGCGCTCTACTATGCACTACTATATCCTGCTTGGCTCTTGCGAGTCCAACATCACTGGTCGCTGTACGGTATGTTGAACTACGCTATGTTTAGTTAGGCTCCGTTTGTTTGGGATAGGCTTGGGTAGCTTAGGCTTTTCTGACATTCACTACAATGCGATGGGTTTCTGAGCTCTACTATCCACTAATATGTTCTGCTTGGCTCTGCGGAGGGGAGCAGTCGCTGTGGCGGCACGTCGGGTCTTGTTAGCTTGCGTTTGGCCGTACTACGTCTGGCTAGGTTACGAGGTGGTGGCACTGACCATTGTGCTATACACTGCTACTCGGTGGATATCTGCGCTCTACTCCCCTGTATTATGTTCTACTTGGCTGTGGCGAGGGCAGCAACAGTGGTCTCGGTACGTTAGGTTGAGTTATGTTCTGTTTGGCTTGGCCTGTATTGCTCCACTAGCATCTGCTTGTCTCTGGGGAGGCCAGGAATGGCGGTCGTGGCGCGTCTGTTTGAGTTAGGTTACGCTTGGTTACGTTATGTTCGGCTATGCTTGAATGGGATGGCTTTGTCTTTTGCGCTGTACACTGCTGTTCGGACGGTATCTGCGCGCTGCTCTACTAGCAACCGCTAGTCCCTGGGGAGGCCAGCAATAGTTGTCGTGGCACGTTTGGTTCTGTTATGTTACGTTTAGTAAGGTAAGGATTGGTCATGTTTGGGTAGGTTATCTATGACTTTTGTGCTATACAGTGCTATTAGGTCGATATATGTACAATATACAGCTCCACTAACATCTGCTTGTCTCTGGGGATGCCAGAAGCAGCGGACGTGGCACGTTTCTTTGTGTTACGTTACATTCGGTAGGGATGGCTCTGACTTTTGTGCTGTACACGTCTATTCGGTCGATATTTGCGCTCGGCGTTGCTCTACCGGAATCCGCTTGCCTCTGGGGAGGCCAGCAATGGCGATCGTGGCACGTATGGTTGAGTTACGTTACGTATGATAAGTTAAGGCTACGCTATGTTTGGTTAAGTTGGCTTTGACCTTTGCGCTGTACTCCGCAATTCGGTAGATTACTGCGCCACACATTGCTCTTCTATACTCTGCTCGACCTTCTGGCGGCCAGAAATAGTGGTCGCGGCACGTTAGGTTATGTTAGGGTGCGTTTGGTTACGTCACGTTTGGTCAGGCTTGGATAGGATGGTTTTGACTTTTGTGCTATAGACTGCTACAACGGCGTCTTCGGCGCTCTACTGTGAGCTAATATGCTCTGCTTGGCTCTGGGGTGGCCAGCAGCAGTTCTGTCGGCACGTTAGGCTGAGATATGTTGCGTTTGGTTATGTCACGTTTGGTTAGGTTAGGACAGGATAGCTTAGACTTTTGTGCAATGAACTGCTAACCGTTGGATTTCTGCGCTCTACTCTGCTCTAGCGTGTTCTGCTTTGCTCTAGGTAGGTCAGTAATAGTGGCATAGGCACGTTAGTTCGTGTTAGGTTACGCTTCGTTAGGTCAGGTTTGGTTAGGATTTGTCAGAATGTCTTTGACTTTTGTGCTATACAGCGATATTCGGTCGACACCTGCGCTCTGCGTTGCTCTACTAGCATCCACTTCTCTCTGTGGAGGCCAGCAAGAGTGGCCGTGGCACGATTGTTTCTGTAATGTTACATTAGTCTAGTTATAGCTTGGTTATGTTTGGATAGGATATCTTTGACTTTTGCGCTGCACATTTCTGTTCGGCGGATTTCTCTGCAGTACGTTGCTCTTTTGTACCCTACTCGACTCTGAGGGGGCCTGAAACGCCGGTGGTGCCACGGTATGTTTAGTCTGGTTACGTTAAGCTATGTTAGGTTTGGTAAGGTTTGTTCAGGATGGCTCTAACTTTTGTGATATACTCGGCATTTCGGTGAATTTCTGCGCTCTACTGTGCCCTAAAATGGCCTGCTTGGCACTGGGAAACCCAGCAATAGTGCTTTCGGCAGGCTATTTTGAGTTATGCTACGTTTAGTTATGTTACGTTCAGTTATGTTAGGTTGGATAGCTCTAACTTTTGTGTCATACACTGCTGTTCGGTGTGTTCCTGCGCTCTGCGTTGCTTTACTCTACTCTGCTCGACACTGGTAAGACCAGCAATAGAGATTGAGGCACGATAGGTTGAGTTAGGTTACGTTTGGTTAGGCTGCGATAGGCTACGTTTGGCCACGATGGCACTGACATTTGTGCAACACACTGGCATTCGAATATTTCTGGGCTCTACTGTTCTCTAATATGTTCCGCTTGGCTCTGGGGGGCCTGCAATAGGGTCCTCGTCTCGTTAGGTTTAGTTATTGCACGCTTGGTTAGGTTAGGTTAGGTCAGGTTAGGATATGATTTCATTGACTTTTAGATATACACTGCTACTCGGTGCCATTGTGCGCTCTACTACGCTCTAGTATATTCAGCTTGGATCTGCAGAAGCCAGCGATGGTGGTCGCGGCACGTTATGCTTCGCTATTATACGCTCGGTTCGGTCATGTTGGGCCTGATTATGTAAGGTTGTCTTTGATTCTTGTGCTATAGATTGCTATTTGGTGGCTCTCTGCTCTCTGCTGAGCTGTACTGTACATTGTTCTGCTCCTGGGAGGCCCGCAATAGTGGTCGTGGCACGAGAGGTTGTGTTATGCGACGTTCGGCAACGCCAAGATTAGTTGGGATAGGAGAGGATAGCTTTGACTTTTGTGCTGTACACTGCTGTACGCTGAATCTCTGCGATACGCAGTGCTCTGACAGGTTCCGCTTGACTCTGGGGAGTCCAGCAATTCCCGTCTCGGCACGCAAGGTAAAGTTAGGTTATGCATGGCTTGGCTATTTCCGGATAGGTTTGGTAGGTTTTGCTTTGACTTTTGTGTTATACACTGCTTCTCGAAAGATATCTGCGCACTGCACTTCTCTACTAGCATCTGCTTGTCTCTGGAGAGGACAGAAATTGGTGTAGGGGCACGTTTGGTTCA
>NW_016980835.1:0-935 GCF_001483705.2 Eufriesea mexicana | reverse complement strand
TAACTTCCTTGAATAGGTAAGGACGAAAGATACTTTTGGAGTGCTATAGCCATCGCAATGCTGCAGAATGTGGCTGGAAATCTCAATTTTATTGACATATTCAGCTAATATTGTGGTGACCTATCTTTCTTGCATAAATAAGGAGGAAAGTTTCTGTTGGCGTGCTCCAGGCATTGCAACGCTTTTGAATCTGGAAGGAAAATTCAATTTTATTGACATTATCGACAAATATCCTGATGAGCTACCTTCCATGCGTAAGTAAGGAGGAAAGATCCTTTTTGGGTGCTTTAGAAATTGCATTGATATAGAATGAGGCTGAAAATATAATTTTGTTAACATTTTCGACTACTATACTGATGTGCTAACTTTCTGGCATAAATGAGGATGAAAGATTCTATTGGCGAGGTATAGCCACGGAAATGCTATAGTATATTGCTGGAAAGTTCAATTTTGTTGACATTTTCGAGCTTTCTTGTATAACCAAGGATGAAAGATTCTATTGGCGAGCTATCAGCATTCCTATGCCATAGAATCTTCCAGGAAAATTCAGTTTTATAGACATTTGCGACTAGTATCGCGGTGAGCTAACTTTCTTGCATAAATAATGAGGAAAGGTTATATTGGCGCGCTATTGCCATTGCAACGCTATAGAATCTGTTCTGTATGGCAAATTCAATTTTATTGACATTTTCTACTAATATCGTGGTGATCTAACTTTCTTGCATAAATAAGGATGAAAGATAATTTTGGCGTGCTACAGGCATTGCAATGCTACCGAATCTTGCTGGAAAATTCAGTTTTATTGACATTTAGGACTAATACCGTGGTGACCTAACCTCCTTGCATAGGTAAGGTGGAAAAATAATTTTGGCGTGCTATATCCACAGCAATGCTGTAGAATTTGGCTGGAAAATTCAATTTCACTGACATTTTGC
>NW_016980834.1:0-941 GCF_001483705.2 Eufriesea mexicana | reverse complement strand
CTGGAGAAACGTAACATATCGAAACGTATCCTAACTTAGCCTAACGTGAAGCGACCGCAACTACTGGCAATCCCAGATCCTAGCACGTCATACTAGAGCCCATCGGAACGCAGAAATCCTACGAAGAGCAGTGTACAACACAAATGTTAAAGCTATCCTAACCAAACTTACCATAACGCAAACTAACCGAAGGTAACCTGAATCAACATAACGTGCCGGTTCCACTATTGATGGCCTTCCCAGACCCAAGCTGATAGCACAGGTGCTCCCTAATGCGCAGAAGTCCATATAATAGCAGACTATGGCACTAAAGGCAAAACTTTCCTCTTCTAACCTAATCAATCGTAACCAAACAAACGTAACCTATCTCAACATAACGTGCCGCGACCAGTACTGCTGGCCTCTCCAGAGCCGAGCAGAACTCACTAGTGGAGAATAGTGCGCAATAATCCATAGAATAGAGAGCATACCAGAGGAACCGGAGCTACCCAAGCCTAACAATAACAAATAGAACATAACATAACTTAACCTAACAAAACGAACGTGCCAAGACCGCTATTGCTGCCATCTGCAGATCCAAGCATTACGTACTGGAGCAAAGTAGTGCGCCGAAATCCACCCAATAGCTGCACATATGTTATTGCTACCCTTACCAAACGCAGCCTAACCCAACCTAACAGGAAGTATCCTGGCTCACTGTAAAGTGCCGAGACCACTGTTGCTAGCTTCGCCAGGGCCAAGCTGAAAACATTAGGTCACCTACGGCGCAGGAGGCCATCTAATAGCAGACTATAGCACTAAAGTCGAAGCCATCATCTCCTACCCTAAGGAATCGTAATATACTCAAACGTACCATAACCTATACTAACGTGCTGCGACCACTATTACTGGACACCCCAGATTATAGTAGGGCATACTAGAACACAGTAGAGCGCAGAAAT
>NW_016980833.1:0-753 GCF_001483705.2 Eufriesea mexicana | reverse complement strand
ATACCGTGCCGCGACCACTATGGCTGGCCTGCCCATATCCAAGCAGAAAATATAAGTGCTCAGTAGAGCGCAGAAGTACACCGCACTGCAGTGTACAACACGAAAGTCGAAGATGTCCCTACATAAGCAGACCTAACCTAACATATCCGAACGCAACCTAACTCAATGTAACGTGCCGAGACCACAATATCTGGCCTCCCCAAATCCAAGCAGATCATATTGGAGTACACCAGAGCGCAGAAAAGCACGGAATATCCGTGCATAGCACAAAAGTCTAAGTAGCATATCACAATCCAGCCAAACGTAGCATATCCTAACGTACCCTAATATAACCTAACATGGCCGGACCCTAACGCTGGGCCCCACATGTGCAAGCAGAATGTACTACTTACAGTAGAGTAGTGCGCATAAATCAACCGCATTGCTGAGAACAGCACAAAGGTCGAGGATGTCCTAACGCAACCTGACCTTACCTAACCTAACGCAACGTTGCATGGCTCAATGCAAAGTGCCGCGGCCACTGCTCCTGGCATCCCAAGAGCTAAGCAGAAAGTAGTAGAGCACAGTAAATCACAGGAATCCAGCGAATAACAGTGTATAGCACGAAAGTCGAAGCTATCCTAACCATATATAGCCTAACCTGTCCAAACCCATCATTACATACCTCAACCTATCGTACTGCGGCCACTGTTGCTCGCCTCCCGAGGGTCGTGCAGAGCATAGTAAGGCGTAGTTGAGCGCAGAAATCCACCG
>NW_016980832.1:0-731 GCF_001483705.2 Eufriesea mexicana | reverse complement strand
GGATGAGTGTATGGGTGTATGTATGGATCTATGGATGTATGTATGGATGCATGTATGGATGGATGGGTGTATGGGTGGATGGATATATGGATGTATGTGTGTGTGGATATATGGATGTATGGATGGATGGACATATGGATGTATGTATGTATGTAAGTATATATGTATGTACGTATGTATGGATGCTTGAATGTATGGACGTATTTGAGTTATGTTTATGTATGCATGTATGGATGTGCGAATTTTCGCATGTATGGATGTACGGTTGCATGGATGTATGGGTGTGTTGGTGGTTGAATGGATGTGTGGATGGACGGAAGAACGGATGTATGTATGGATGTGTGCATGGATGTACGTATGGATTTGTGCATGGATGTGCGTATGGATGTTTGAATGGATGTATGTATGGATGTATGTATGGATGTATGTAAGAGAGTATGTATGGGTGTATGTATGGATGAATGTATGGGTGTATGTATGGATGAATGTATGGGTGTATGTGTGTATGTACGTATTGATGTATGTATGGAAGTATGGATGGATACATGGATGGATTGGTGGACTGGTGTATGGACGGATGGACGTATGCATCGGTGTGCGTATGGATGGGTGGACGTATGGATGGATGGCTGTATGTATGGATGTATCGATGGATAGATATATGGAACGATGGACGTATGGGTGGGTGCTTGCATGGATGGACGGATGCATGGTTCGATGAATGCATGGAT
>NW_016980831.1:0-401 GCF_001483705.2 Eufriesea mexicana | reverse complement strand
GTCTACAGCGTGCCAATAGAACATTTCCTCCTTTTTTATGCAAGAAGGGTAGCTCACCACGATAATAGTCGAAAATGTCAATAAAATTGAACTTTCCCGCAGATTCCATAGCATTGAAATGGCCATTGCACGCCAATAGAACCTTTCCTCCTTATTTACGCAAGAAAGATAGCTCGCCACGATATTAGTCTAAAATGTCAATAAAATTGAAGTCCCACACAGATTCTATAGCATTGAAATTGCTATAGCACGCCAATTGCATCATTCCCCCTTATTTATGCAAAAAAGTCAGCTCTACCCGATATTAGTAAAAAATGTCAATATAATTGAACCTTCCGGCCAGATTCTACGGCATTGCAATGGCTATAGCACTCCAAAAGGATCCTTCCTCCTTTCTTATG
>NW_016980830.1:0-1132 GCF_001483705.2 Eufriesea mexicana | reverse complement strand
GTAGTCGAAGCTACCCTATCCTAACATAACCAAACGTAACATGACCGAACGTAGCATAGCTCTACCTATCGTACTGAGTTCACTGTTTCTAGCCCGTACTGACCAATGCAGAATATACTAGAAAAGGTAGGGCGCAGAAAGAGACAGCATCGCAGTGAAAAGTACTGGGTAGAAGACGTCACAACTTTACCCAAGCTATCATAACCGGACCTAGCATAGGCAGACTTAACTTAACGTGCTGGGAATAGTATTGGTGTCCTCCACAGGACCAAGCAGATTAGAGTAGAGCAGAGTACAGAAAAGGAATCCAACAGATAACTGTGTAGGGTACGAAAGCTGTGGCAAACATGACCAGAAGTAACCTAACCTAACCTAACCAAACGTAACACAAATCAAACTATCGTGATGCGACCGCTGTTCCTAGAATCCCCAGTCACGAGCAGAGCGCGGTAGAGCCACGTGCAGCGCAGAAATCCACCAAATAACGGTGTATAGCGCAAAAGACGAAGCCATCCTGACCAAACTTAAGATAATCTGAACAAACCAAACGTAACCTAACACAATCAAACGTGCCACGACCACTACAGCTGTCCCCCACGGAGACGAGCAGTACATATTAGACCACAGTAGAACGCAGGAATCCATCGAATAGCTGTGTATCGGGCAAAAGTCAAAGCTGTCGTGTCCCAACATAACCAAGACTTACCTAACCAAACTTAGCATGACTCAACCTAACGTGTCGCGGCCACTGTACCTGGCGCCTCAGGGACAAGCAGAAAGTGATATCGCACAGTAGAGCGCAGAAGTCCATGGAAGTGCAGTGTGTAGCACAAAAGTCAAAGCTACACCGACCTAACATATCGTAACCTAACATGACCAAACGTAATGTGATATCGCACAGTAGAGCGCAGAAGTCCATGGAAGTGCAGTGTGTAGCACAAAAGTCAAAGCTACACCGACCTAACATATCGTAACCTAACATGACCAAACGTAACCTGACACAACCTTACGTGCCGCAGTCACCATTTCTGTCCACCCCAGAGAAAAGCAGAGCATATTAGAGCACAGCGGAGCGGAGAAGTGCACCGAAAAACAGTATGTAGCACGAAAGTCGTAGCCATCTTCTCCTAAC
>NW_016980829.1:0-531 GCF_001483705.2 Eufriesea mexicana | reverse complement strand
TGACCTAATCTAAGCTAACCGAACGCAGCATAACCCAACATGATGAGTCGCAAAAACTGCTCCTGGCCTCTCGGGAGCAAAGCAGAATATAGTAGAGCTCAGTAGATTACTAGAAATCCACCGAAAAACAGTGTAAAGCACAAAACTCATTGTAGCAAAGCTTTACCTAGGCAAACGTGGCGCACCATAACGTAGCCTACCTCAACCTTACATGACGAGACTACTATTGATGGACTCCGCAAAGAGAAGCAAAATGTGCTGGAGCCCACTAGTGCGCAGGCATCCACCGTATTGCAGTGAATAGCACAAACATCGAAGATACCCTAACTTGACCTGTCCAAACCAAACCTAACCAAGCTGGCACAGCTCAAAGCAACGTGCCGCGACCATTGCCCGTGGCCTCCCTATAGATAGGCAGAATGTAGTAGAGCACTGTGGATAACCGGAGTAACCCAAATAAGGGTGTACGGCACGAAAGTCAAGGCTTTCCCAACAACACATGTCCTAACCTCACCTAACCAAACGTAACCT
>NW_016980828.1:0-203 GCF_001483705.2 Eufriesea mexicana | reverse complement strand
CAGGTCAGGTCAGCTCAGGTCATGTCAGGTCAGGTCTGTGAGATGATGTCAGTTCAGGTCAGTCCAGTTCAGGCCAGGTGAGGCAAGGTCAGGTCTAGTTAGGACAGGTCATGTCAGGCCAGGTCAAGTCAGGTCAGGACAGGTCAGGTCAGGTCAGGCCAGGTCACGCAAGGTGAGGCCATGTCGTGTCAGTCAGGACAGGT
>NW_016980827.1:0-542 GCF_001483705.2 Eufriesea mexicana | reverse complement strand
TAGGTTAGGAGAGGGTAGCTTTGTCTTTTGTGCTGTACACTGCTATTCGTTGGATTTCGGCGTACCTTCGTGATTTCATACGTTCAGCCCGACCCTGGCAAAGACAGCTATGGTGGTCTTCGCACGTTACGCTCTGTTTAGCAACGTTTGGTTTTATCAGCATTTTTATCAGCTTAGGTCAAGTTAGCTTAGAATATCTTTGAATTTTGTGCTATACACTGAAATGCCGCAGATGTCTGTGATCTACTATGCCGTAGTATAGTCTGCTTTGCTGTCGGGATGTCAGCAATAGCTGCGTAGGGCTGTTAGGTGGAGTTAGGCTACGTATGGTTACGCTACGTCTGGCTAGGATAGGCCAGGGCAGCATTGACTTTTGCGCTATACACTGCTCTTCTGTGGATTTCTGCGATCAAGTGAGCTCTGGAATGTTCTGCTCGGACATGGTGGCGCAGAAACAGTGGTCTCGACACGTTATTTTCGGTTGGGCCACGATTGGTTAGGTTAGATTAGGTCAGGTAATGTTTGGGTATCTGACTTTTTTC
>NW_016980826.1:0-574 GCF_001483705.2 Eufriesea mexicana | reverse complement strand
GTACAGTAATGATATCAGTACGCTAGCCGCAGTATTTCTTCTCCCACTGATGAAGTTGTTTCCGCAGCAATTTTGGAGAAACCTATGTATAGAGCAGTTGCTCACGGAGATACTTACAAGCGACGTCACTGCACTTAGTACATCCAGGAGCATAGCACTGCAGCAGTTGGAATCGCCTGTTCAATGATTCTTTATATCTTATAGCAATATTAGAATGACGAAGAGCAGATCCAAAATAGCTCGTGGCATTAGCGATTGACAACACAGTACTGAGTACGGCCACCGCCACAGCTCTATAGACGTGCGATCACTTTTTCTCTGACCATGTAAATTCAAAAGCAATTCTGGAAATTTCAGTGTATACTGCGCTTATGACTAGAGATACTAACATTTGACCGTACGGTGCTCAGTAAGTCCACCAACAGAGCACTGTAATCGATGGAATTATTTGTTGAATAATGACATGGATTTTGTGGTAATATTAGGATGACAGCGGACATACACATCATCGCTCGAAAAGTTAACAATTAACAACACAGTAGTGAGCGCAGCCACCATCACAGTGCTGTAGAAG
>NW_016980825.1:0-939 GCF_001483705.2 Eufriesea mexicana | reverse complement strand
CTGACTTAACCAAACCCAATCAAACGCAGCGGAACACAACAGAGCGTGCCACGACCACCATTGTTGGCCAGCACAGGACCAAGTAGAGTATAGTAGAGCACGGTCGAGTGCAGGAATACTCCGAATGGCAGTATGCAGCACGAAAGTCAATGACAAGAAGAACGAACTTGACATAACCTAACCTAACCAAACGTAACATGAATGAACCTAACGTGCCGAGACCACTATTGCTTGCCTCGCAATAGCCATCCAGGCGGAACGTATTGGAACGCTGTAGAGCGCAGAAATCCGCCGGATTGGAGTGAAGAGCACAATGCCGTAGATATCCTAGCATAACCTGACCTAACCTATCCTAACCGAACGTCGTATAGCTCAAGATAGCGTCCAGCTATCACTGTTACTGGCATGCTCATAGCCCTGGAAGATGCAGTAGAGCACAATAAACGACAGAAATACGCCGAATAACAATGTATAGCACGAAGGTCAAAGCTATCCTAACCAAGCTTAGCCTAACCTAACCAAGCCGAACGTAAACAGGCTTAACCGACTGTGCTGCGTCCGCTATTGCTCGCCTCCCCAGAGTCGAGCAGATTATTTTCCAGCAATGTAGAGCGCGGAGATCCACCGAATAGCAGTATATGATACTAATTCGAGGATAACGTAACCAAACCTGGCCTAACCTAACTTAACCTCACGTAGCAAAGCTGAACATAACGTGCCGCTACTACCGCTGCTGTAATCCAGAGAGACTAGTGGAGTATGGCAAAGCACACGGGATCACAGAAATCCACCGAGGGATATCGTATAGCACGAAGGTTATAGCCATCCTAAACAAACTTAATCTATACTTGAGTGGCCTTACATAGTCTAACACATAATAACGTGCCAAGACCACTATTGCTCGCCTCCCCAGAGTCCAGCAGAGTGTAGGAGAGCAAT
>NW_016980824.1:0-1739 GCF_001483705.2 Eufriesea mexicana | reverse complement strand
ATTATCTGAGAGAAGAGCGCAGAAATCTATAGAATCGCAGTGTATAGCACAAAAGTCATTGCTGCCCGAACCGAACCCAAGTTAACGTAACAAAACCAAACGTAGCGAAACTCTGCATAACGTGCCGAGACCACGGCATCCGGACTCCCCAGCGTCAAGCAGAGTATAGTATAGCACAGTAGGTAACAGGAATCCACCGTATAACTGTGTATGGAACGAAAGCCAAAGATACCCTCACCAAACTTAACCAAACCTAGCCCACCGAAACGTAACCTAACCCACCCTAGCGTGCCGCGGCCACTACTACTCGCCTCCCCAGTTTCGAGCAGAGTCCAGTAGAGCAATGTAGGCGGCGGAGAAACTCCGAATAGCAGTGCATAGAACAAAAGTCGAAGAAACACTAACTTATCCTTCCTAACATAACCGAACGAAGCGTAGCCTAACTCAAACTAACAAACCCAGACAACTACTAAAGGCCGCCATAGAGACAAGTAGAAAACACTAGAGCGCAACGGAGCGCGGAAATCCACCACATTGCTGTGTACAGCACAAAAGTCAGTGATGACATGACCAAACCTGACCCTACATAACCTACTCAAACGTAGTGTAACATGGTATGTCGTGACGAAACCAATATTGCTGTCCTCCACAGAGTCAAGCAGAGAATATTAGAGCACATTGGAGCGCAGGAATCTGCCGAATAGCAGTGAATAGCACAAGAGTCTAACTATCCTATCCTAACCTAGCCAAACGTAACAACCAAACGTAACAAACGTAGCCTAGCACAACCTAGCATGTCGAGACCACTATTGCTGGCCTCCAGACAGACAAGCAGAATGCACTTGGGCACAGTAGAGCGTAGAAATCCACCCCAGTGCAGTGAATAGCACACATGCCGAAGATAACCAGACATAACCTGACCTAACCTAACCTAACTGAACGTATCACGGCTCAAAGTAACTTGCCGCGAGAACGGCTCCTGGAATCCCCAGAGCCAAGCAGAATGTAGTAGAGCAGAGTAGATCACTGTAATCCACCGAATAACAGCGTATAGCACGAAAGCCAATGCTACGCTAACTAAACATAGGCTAGCCTAACCTAACCAAGCGCAGCCTAACAGAACCCAACGCGCCGGAACCACTATTGCTGACCTCCACAGAGTCGAGCAGAGTATAGTAGAACAATGTAGAGCGCATACCTCCACCGAATAGCAGCGTATGGCACAAGAGACTAAGCTATTCTATCCTCACCTGACCAAACGTGACATACGCAGGCGAACCTAAATATAACCTAACGTGTCGAGACCACTACTGCTGGCATCTCCAGAGGCGAGCAGAATATACTAGAGTACAGTAGAGTTCAGAAGTCCACCGCACTGCAGTGAACAGCACAAAAGCCGTTGACATCCAAGCGTAACACGACCAAATCTAACCTACCAAACGAAGCGTGACCCAAGATGACGTGCCGCCACCACGGCCCCTGGCCTCCCCGGAGGAAAGCAGAATGTAGTAGAGCACAGTAGATCACATAAATCCGCCGAATAGCATTGTAAAGCGCAAAAGTCAATGTAGCATAAAGTAACATAGCCAAACGTGACATGCCCAAACGTAACATAGTTCAGCCTAACTAGACGAGACCACCATTGCTCGCGTCTACGGAGGCAAGAGGAATGCACCAGAGCACAGTACAGAGCAAAAATCCGTCGTTAACAGTGAATAGCACAGAAATCGTATATAACC
>NW_016980823.1:2401-3147 GCF_001483705.2 Eufriesea mexicana | reverse complement strand
CGTGGTGAGTTAACCTTCTTGCATAAATAGGGAGGAATGTTTCTATTGGCGTGCTATTGCCACCGCAATGCTACAGAATCTGGATGGAAAGTTCAATTTTATTGGCATTTTCGTCTAATATCGTTGTGGGATAACTTTCTTGCATAATCACTAAGCAAAGATGCTATTGGCGAGCTATAGCCACTGCAATGCTATAGCATCTGGATGGAAAATTCAATTTTATTGACATTTTCGGCTAATATCGTGGTGAGTTAACTTTCTCTCATAAATGCGAAGGAAAGACTCTATTGGCGTGCTATTGGCTTTGCAATGTTTGCAATGCTATAGAATCTGGCTGGAAAATTCAATATTATTGACAGTTTCGACTATTATCGTTGTGAGCTACCCTTCTTCCCTAAATAAGCAGGGTAGATTCTATAGGCGTGCTATAGACCTTGCAATGATATAGAATGTGGTTGGAAAAATCAATTTTATTAACATTTTCGGGTAATAACGTGGTGAGTTAACTTTCACGCATATATATGGAGGATTGATTCTAATGTTGTGCTATAGGCATTGCAATGCAATAGAATCTTCCTGGAAAATTCAATTTTATTGACATTTTCGACTAATTTCGTGGTGAACTATCTTCCTTGCATAGGTGAGCAGTAAAGATCCGTTCGGAGTGCTATAGCCATTGCAATGCAGCAGAATCTGGCTGGAAAATTCAATTTTATTGACATTTTCGACAAATTTCGTGGTGAGTT
>NW_016980823.1:1102-1718 GCF_001483705.2 Eufriesea mexicana | reverse complement strand
GAATCAGGCAGGAAAATTCAATTTTATTGACATTTTCGACTAATATCGTGGTGAATTAACTTTCTTGGATAAATAAGGAGGAATGATCCTATTGGCGTGCTTTTGCCACTGCAATGCTGCAGAAACTGGATGGAAAGTTCAATTTTATTGTCATTTTCGACTAATACCGTGGTGAGATAACTTTCTTGCATAAACAATGAGGAAAGATTATATTGGCAAGCTATAACCGTTGCAATGGGATAGAATCTTGCTGGAAAGTCCAATTTTATTGACATTTTCGACAAATTGCGTGTTGAGCCAACTTCCTTGCATAAGTAAGGAGGAAAGGTCTTTTTGGCCTGCTACAGCCATTGCAATGCTGCAGAATCGGGCTGGAAAGCTCAATTTTATTGACATCTTCGACTAATATCGTGGTGAGCTAGCTTCCTTGCATATGTATGGAGGAAAGAACCGGTCGGAGTGCTATAGCCATTGCAATGCTGCAGAATCGGGCTGGAATGTTCAATTCTTTTGACATTTTCGGCTAATATCGAGGTGGGCTAGCTTCCTTGCATAAGTATGAAGGAAAGATCCTTTTGGCATGCTATAGCCATTGCAATGCTGTTGAATCTGGCCG
>NW_016980823.1:432-941 GCF_001483705.2 Eufriesea mexicana | reverse complement strand
GAGCTACCCTTCTTCCCCAAATAAGCAGGGTAGATTCTATAGGCGTGCTATAGACCTTGCAATGATATAGAATGTGGTTGGAAAAATCAATTTTATAGACATTTTCGGGTAACAGCGTGGTGAGTTAACTTTCACGCATATATAAGGAGGATTAATTCTAATGTTGTGCTATAGGCATTGCAATGCAATAGAATCTTCCTGGAAAATTCATTTTTATTGACATTTTCGACTAATTTCGTGGTGAACTATCTTCCTTGCATAGGTGAGCAGTAAGGATCCGTTCGGAGTGCTATAGCCATTGCAATGCAGCAGAATCTGGCTGGAAAGCTCAATTTTATTGACATCTTCGACTAATATCGTGGTGAGCTAGCTTCCTTGCGTATGTATGGAGGAAAGAACCGGTCGTAGTGCTATAGCCATTGCAATGCTGCAGAATCGGGCTGGAATGTTCAATTTTTTTGACATTTTCGGCTAATATCGTGGTGGGCTAGCTTCCTTGCATAAGTATG
>NW_016980823.1:0-280 GCF_001483705.2 Eufriesea mexicana | reverse complement strand
AGGCTTTGCAATGCTATAGAATCTGCCTGGAAAATTCAATATTATTGACAGTTTCGACTATTATCGTTGTGAGCTACCCTTCTTCCCCAAATAAGCAGGGTAGATTCTATTGGCGTGCTATAGACCTTGCAATGATATAGAATGTGGTTGGAAAAATCAATTTTATTGACATTTTCGGGTAACAGCGTGGTGAGTTAACTTTCACGCATATATTAGCAGGATTAATTCTAATGTTGTGCTATAGGCATTGCAATGCAATAGAATCTTCCTGGAAAATTCA
>NW_016980822.1:0-517 GCF_001483705.2 Eufriesea mexicana | reverse complement strand
TACACTGCTATTCTGTGAATTCCTGCGCTGTACAGTGCTCCAATATGCTCTGCTTGGCTCTGGGGAGGCCAGCAGTTTAGGTCACGGCTCGTTAGGTTTTGGATATTCTACGTTTGGTTGCGTTAGGTAAGGTCAGGAATAGTTAGGTTAGGGTATCTTTGACTTTTGTGCTATACATTGCTGTTTGGAGGCATTCTGCTCCTTGCATGGTTCTAATATACTCTGCTCTACTCTGGGGAGACCAGCAGTAGTTGTACGATAGGCTTTGATACGCTACGTCACGATTGGTTAGGTTAGGATAGGATATCTTCGACCTTTGTGCTATACACAGCTGTACGGTTGATTTCTGCGTTCTACTTCCCTCTCATATGATTTGCTTGGCTCTGAGGAGGCTAGCAATAGTGGCCTCGGCACGTTAATTTGGGTTAGGTAGCATTTGACTTTGCCACGTTGGGTCAGGTATGGCCGGTGTAGCACTGACTTTTGTACTGTACACTGCTATTCGGTCAGTACTTGC
>NW_016980821.1:0-929 GCF_001483705.2 Eufriesea mexicana | reverse complement strand
CGCGACCAGTTCTTCTGGCCTCCGCAGGGTCAAGCAGAGCACGTTCGAGGAGTGCAGAGAGAGAAAATCCTTAGTATCGCAGTATGTAACAGAAAAGTTGAAGCTTTTCCAAACATAACCTAAGCTTACGTAACATAGCCAAACATATCCTATCTCTACCTAATGTGCCGAGACCACTATTTCTGGCCTCCCCAATGCGAAGCAGAGCATATTATGACAAAGAAGAACGCATAAATCGACCGAATAGCAGTAAATAGCACAAGTGGCGCAGCTTTCCTGGCCAGACTCAACCAAACATAATGTAACCAAACCTATCATAGCTAAACCTACCGTGAACTGACCATTATGGCTATCCTTCACAGAGCCAAGCAGCACATGTTAGAAGAGAGCAGGGAGCAGAAATTCACCGAAATGCAGTGTACAGCAGAAGAGTGAAAGATATCCTCACCAAACCCAGACTAGCATAACCAATAAAAACGCAGCCTAACTCCAACTAACGTGCCGAGACCACTATTGCTCCCGTCTCCAGCGCCAAGCAGAGGATATTAGAGCTCAGTAGAGCGCAGAAGTGCACCGAAGAGCAGTGAAAAGCACAGAGGTCAGATCTATACTCTCCAAACCAAACCGAACGTAACGTAACCAACCGTAACGTAACCCAACTTAACGTGCCGAGACCACTATTGCTGGCCTCGACATCGCCAAGCAGAGCATATTAGAGGAGATAAGAGTGCACAAATACTCCCTAAAGCAGTGAATGGCACAAAAGTAACAGTCGAATATCCAAACCTAGCCAAACGTGGCATACCCAACCGCAGCCTAACTCAACCTAATATGACGATACCAATATTGCTGGCCCCCACAGGGACAAGCCGTTTGTAATATAGTGCAGTAGTGCGCAGATGTCCACCGCATGGTAGTGAACAGCACAA
>NW_016980820.1:0-263 GCF_001483705.2 Eufriesea mexicana | reverse complement strand
AGGGACAAATTTATATGGAAAAATATATTGGAAAGCTCCTGAAGGATCTGCCTTCACGATGCAATTATGAAAGTTCATAAATTAAACCTAGGAATTGAGTAATAAATTAATTAATTTTGATTTTTATCTCGAAATGTTCCGGTAGTTCCAGTACACAACTGTAGGTGGCGCTGACTGTTTCTTTTTGAATTTTTATTAAAAAATTAATTAATTACTCAATTCCTGAGATTAATTTATGAACTTTTATAATTGCATCGTAAAGG
>NW_016980819.1:0-552 GCF_001483705.2 Eufriesea mexicana | reverse complement strand
CAAATACATCCACACATAACCAAAGCAAACATAGCCTACCAAAACGTATCCTAATTCAACCTAGCGTGCCGAAACCACAGTTACTGGCCTCCCAAGAGTGGAGCAGGTCAGCAATGTAGAACGTATGAACTCAACGAATAGCAGTCTATAGCACAAGAGTCAAAGCTATCCTGGCCTAGCCCGACCAAGCATGACATAACCGAAAGTAACCTAACTGAACCTAACGTGCCAAGACCCCTGTTGCTGGCCTAGGCGGAGACAAGCAAATGCTAGCCGAGCAATGCAGAGCGCAGATATCGAGCGATGCTGTGTATAGCGGTGCATAGCACAAAAGCCAATGCTACCCTGAACAAATATAGCCTATCCTAGCCAATCTAAGCGTAACCTAATAATACCCAGCGCGCTGAGGCCACTATTTCTGGCCTCTCGGGAGACGTGCAGAGTATAGTAGAGCAATGTAAGACGCAGAACTCCACCCAATTGCAGTGAATAGCGCAAAAGTCTAAGCTGCCCTATCCTAACCCAATCAAACGTAACACATTCAAGCGCAAC
>NW_016980818.1:0-755 GCF_001483705.2 Eufriesea mexicana | reverse complement strand
AAGATAGAAATTGAGAAATTACGTAGAATAAATGTCATGGATTGAGAAAATCAAAATTACGAAAAATAAATGTAATGTATTCGAAGAGTGAAAATTATGTATTACAATAAATAAATAAATAAATAAATATCAATATTAGCAGGAAACAGATCTATTGCTAATCAGAACAATCAGCTCGTACACTCTCAGCATCGACGGAAAAAGCTCTTTGCATTTTCGAAATGTCAAAGCAACGATTCCTTAAAAAGAATAATGTTTCCTTCTATATGAAAAAAAGAAAAATGAATACATAAAAGGAAAAATGAAGAGTGCAGAAATTTTTGACGAATCTAGTATGTAATTTTACCCAACCGATGTTCCCTTGTAAATGGAACAAATTTTTCGAGATAAAAGCAACACTCACAAATTATCTTTTATTTAACCCTTTCACTACGGCGAACGCAGCACGGTGTCAAAGATGGTAACATTACGATCATGCAGTCTCTAGCATTCGGTCTTTTCACGCAAATCATTTGAAGAAAGAAAGAAAAGTAAAAACTGACCATCGCAATAGAGCTTGCAATTCTTTGCTAAGAGGAACGGTAGCACTTGTCTTAATCTTTTACTCAATTTTTGTGGTCGGTAACTATAGAATAATAGATTAACACGTTGGCTGCCCCGCGCATTTTATGTGGTTTGTCCATGGCGCCAATACGAATATTTTATTATGCGATGCATATTATGTTGAAATATTATTTACAACAGATAAGGTGAGT
>NW_016980817.1:0-632 GCF_001483705.2 Eufriesea mexicana | reverse complement strand
AGTCATTGCTATCCCGTGCTAACCTAATCAATCTAACCTGACAAAACGCAATTCAATTGAACCTAGCCTGCCGCGACAAATAACTGCTGGCTTCCCAAGGGCCATGCGGAACATATTGGAGGAGACTCTAGGGCGCAGGTATCCATAGAATCGCAGTGTATAGCAGAAAAATCAAAGCTATCCAGAGCTTACCAATGCTAACATAAACTAACCAAACGTAACCAGACTCAACCTGACACGCCGCGGCCACAATTAATGGCCTCCCCAGAGCAAAGCGGAGCATATTAGAGCACAGTAGATCGCGGATATCCTTCGAAAAGCAGTATGTAGCACAAAAGTCAAATGTACCCTGTCTTAACCTAACCAACCGTAACAGCACCAAACGTAACCAACCGCAACTAAACGTGCCTCCACCACTATTGCTGGCCTCCCCCGAGCTAACCAGAACATATTAGAAGAGAGTAGGGCGTAGAAGTCCATAGAATCGCTGTGTTCAGCACAAAAGTCAAAGATATCTTATCCTAACCTAAACAAACCCAATCTATCCAAGCGTAAGCTAACAGTCCCTAACGCGCCGCGGCCACTATTTCTCGCCACCCCAGAGCAAAGCAGAGCATATTAGATCACAGTAG
>NW_016980816.1:0-339 GCF_001483705.2 Eufriesea mexicana | reverse complement strand
CTAGTGTACCCCGTTTTGAGATGGGGAGGCCAGCAATTGTGGGCTGGGATAGATGTACTATGACTGACAATGTCTGATTAAGCTCAGTTAGGTCAGGTTAGGCTAGGATATCTCCTACTTCCTTGCTGTACACAGCTATTCGGAATATCCGACAATCCTTCATGGATCTGCCATTCTCTCCATAGCTCTCGTGAGGATAGCAATTTATTTCGTGGCACGTCGCCCTGGGTTACGTTACGCCCGCCTGTGATGCGGTTGGTTAGATAAGAGAAGGGCAGCGTCGACTTTTGTGCCACGCACCGCTATTCTATGGACTTCTGCGCTGTTCTGCTCGTTACC
>NW_016980815.1:0-695 GCF_001483705.2 Eufriesea mexicana | reverse complement strand
CATTAATAAGGAGGAAAGATTCTATTGGCCAGCTATGGCCCCTGTAATTCTGTAGTATCTGGATTTAAAATTCCACTTTATTGACAATTTCGACTAATATCGTGGTGATCTGACATCCTTGCATGTGTAAGGTGGAAAGATTCTGCTGGAGAGCTATAGCCATTGCAATGCTATAGAATCTGGCAGGAAAATTCAATTCCATTGACATATTCGGCTAATATCGTGGTGAGCATGCTTTCGTGTATAAATAAGGAGGAAAGATACCATTGCCGTGCTATAGCCATTGCAATGGTAATGCTATAGAAACTGCTTCGAAAATTCAATTTTATTGACATTTTCGGCAAACATCGTGGTGAGGTAACTTTCGTGCATACATAAGGAGGAAATATTCTATTGGCGCGCTATAGCCGTTGCAATGCTGTAGAATATGGCCGGAAAATTCAATCATACTGACATTTTCGACCAATATCGTGGTGACCTAGCTTTCTTGCATATGTATGGAGGAAAGATTCTACTGGCGTGCTATAGCCATTGCAATGCTATAGAATCTGCCTCGAAAATTCAATTTTATTGACATCTTCGGCTAATATCGTGGTGCGATAAGTTTCTTGCATAAATAAGGAGGAAAGATTCTACTGGCGTGCTATAGCCGTTGCAGTGCTATTGAATCTGCCTGGAATATTCAATGCTATTGA
>NW_016980814.1:0-295 GCF_001483705.2 Eufriesea mexicana | reverse complement strand
TCCAGCTGGAAAATTCAATTTTATTGACATATCAGAATAATATTGTGGTGAGCTAACTCCCTTACATAAATAAGGAGGAAGGATACAGTTGGGGAGCTATAGCCATTGCGTTGATATAGAATGTGTATGGAAACTTCAAATTTACTGACATTTTCGACTAACATCGTGGTGAGCTAACTTTCTTGCATATATAAGGAAGAACGTTTCAATTCACGTGCTATAGCCGTCGCAGTGCTACAGAATCTGGCTTGAAAGTTCAATTTTATTGACATTTTCGACTAATATTGTGGTGAGT
>NW_016980813.1:0-1280 GCF_001483705.2 Eufriesea mexicana | reverse complement strand
CGTCAGCAGTAGCGGTCGCGGCACGTAAGCTTGTGTTATTTTACGTTTGGTTAGGTTAGGTTATGGTGCGTTTGGTTTGGGTGTATTAGAATTTTGTGCTACACAGTGCTATTCGGTGGATTTCTGTTATCTACTGTGCTCTAATATGTTTTGCTTGGCTCTGGGAAGGCCAGGAAAACTGGTCTCGGCATGTTATGTTTAGTTATGCTACATTTGGTTCGGTTAGGTTAGGATGAGTTAGGTTAGGATATCTTTGACTTTTCTGATTTACACTGCATTGCAGCGGATTTCTGCGCACTACTGTTCTGGGGTATTTTCTGCTTGGCCCTGGGGATTTCAGCAAAAGCGGTCTAAGCACGTTAGGTTCAGTTATTTTACGCTTGGCTATGTTATATTTGTTTAGGTTGGTCTAGGATAGCTTTGACTTTCGCGCTATGCACTGCTATTCGGCGGACTTCTGCGCTCTACTGTGCTGTAATATGCTATGCTTGGATCCGAGGTGGCCAGAAATAGTGGTCTCGGCACGTTGCGCTGTGTCTGTTATGTTACGGTTGGTTACGTTAAGTTTGGCTATGGTAGGAGAGGATAGCTACGAGTTTTGCGCTATACACAGATATTCGGTGGATTTCTGCGCTCTAGTGTGTTCTCATATGTCCTCCTCGTTTCTGGGGAGGACAGGAATTGTATTGCGGGCTCGTTACGATTAGCCATTCTACGGCTGGTTGAGTTACGTATGGTTGGGTTTGGAAAGGATAGCTTCGGCTTTTGTGCTATACGCTGCCATTCATTGGGTTACTGCGCGCTGCTCTGCTCTAATGTGACCTGCTCGGCGATGTGTAGGCCAGCAATAGTGGTCTACGCGCGTAAGGTTGAGACATGTTACGTTTAGTGCAGTTAGGTTTGGATAGATTCGGTTAGGAGGGCTTTGCTCTTGCGCTATAAACTGCTCTTCGATCGATTGCTGCCTTCTACATTACTCTACTATAAGCAACTTGGCACACCTGAGGCCCACAATGGTCGCCGTTGCTCGTCATGTTGTGTCAGGATACGTGTGGTTACGTTAGGTTAGTATAAGTTTGGTCAGGGCACCACCGACTTTTGTGCTATTCACAGCTACTCGGTGGATTTCCGTGCTCCATTCTGCTCTAGTATTATCTACTTTGCTCTGGGGAGGCCAGCAATTTTTGTCTCGGGACGTTAGGTTGAGCTAAGTTACTTTTGGTTACGTCACGATTGGTTACGTTAGGATACGATAGCTTTCACTTTTATGATATACACTG
>NW_016980812.1:0-330 GCF_001483705.2 Eufriesea mexicana | reverse complement strand
TTAGGTTAGGTCTGGTTTGGTTAGGATATCTTTGACTATTGTGCTATACATTGCTACTTGGTGACTTTCTGCGCTTTACTTGGCTCTACCATTCCCTGGTCGACGCATGAGGGGGGGGGGCGGCCTGTAATGATGGTCTCGGCACGTCAGTTTGTGTTAGGAAACGTATGGTTTCGTTAAGTCAGCTTGTGTTAGGTTTGGATTCGATTTGCCTTTCATGGTGTACACTGTTGTTCGGTCGATTTGTGCGCTCTAATATGTTCTACAATATCCTGCTTGGCCTTTGGGAGTCCAGCAATAGTGGCCGGGGCACGTCATGCTGAGCTACGC
>NW_016980811.1:0-551 GCF_001483705.2 Eufriesea mexicana | reverse complement strand
GCGAAATTGGTTTATACATTCTCTTTTACACAGATTCATAAAGAAAAGGAAAAATAATTAACTGCCTCGCAATAAAATTTCGAAATCCTTGTGAATTGTTAAATTTATTTGCCACGAAGATAAATCATTAATGAACTTCGCATCTACGTGTCGAGTAAATTCCACCCCAAGTCTGACAATTCCTAAATCACTATGGGGTAATTTCTCCTATTTCGTAAAACAGGATAGGATTTGATGATCTATTCCGTCATTCGATCAATCATATTGGGTTTAGCTTCGAAATATTATTTCTACACGCGAAATTGATTTGTACATTTTCTTTTATACGGTTTCGTAAAAGAAATAATTAACTTCCAAACAATAAAATTTCGAAATCCTCGTGAATTGTTAAATTTAATTGCCACGAAAATAAATTATTAATAAACTTCGCATCTACGTGTCGAGTAAATTCCAGCCCAAGCCTGGCCATTCCTAAATCACTATGGGGAAACTTTGATCTCTCCTATTTCGTAAAACAGGATAGGATTTGATGATCTATTCCGTCATTCGAT
>NW_016980810.1:0-867 GCF_001483705.2 Eufriesea mexicana | reverse complement strand
TGTGTTTGATTAGGTCTGGTGTAGTTAGGCTACCTTGGGTTTGGTTATGGCATCTTGGACTCTTGCTCTCAGCTCAGCTATCCTATAGACTCCTGTATTCTACTGTGAGCTATAATACTCCGTTTGTCTCTGGAGACGCCAGCAATGGTGGTCGTGTCGCAGTTCGTAGGCATGGGTAATGTTACGTCTGGTTAGGTTAGATTTGTATAGGTTAGGTTTGTATAGGTTAGGTTTGGTCAGGATATCTTTGACTCTTGTGATATTCACTGCAGTGCGGTGTATTTCTCCGCTCTGCTGTTCTCTAGTGTATTCTGCTTGGCTCTGCGGCGGCTAGAAATGGTGGTCTTGGCACGAAAGTATGAGTTATGTTACGTTCGGATACGTCACGTTTTGTTATGTAAGGACAGTGTCGATCTGACGTTTGTGCTATACGCTGCTATTCGGCGGACTTCTGCGCTCGACTGCGCACTACTATACTCTGCTTGGCCCTGGAAAGGCCAGCAATAATGGTGTCGACACGTTATGTTTAATTAGGCTACGTCTTGTTAGTTTTTAGCTCGGTGAGGTTAGGTCAGAATAGCTCTGACATTTGTGGTATAAACACATTTTCGGTCGATTTCTGCCATCTTCTGCGATCATATATGCCCTGCTTTGTTCCGGGAGGGCAGAGATAGCGGCCGTGGCTCATTAGCTTGTAATTCGTAACGTTTGGTTATGTTACGTTTCTTTGGATCAAATTTGGATATCCTTGACTTTTCTGTTATACAATACGACCGACGAATTTCGGTGCTCTCCTCTACTCTGATATGTTCTGCGTGGCTCTGTGGGCGCCAATAACACTGGTCACCGCACGATAGGTTGAGTTAT
>NW_016980809.1:687-978 GCF_001483705.2 Eufriesea mexicana | reverse complement strand
AAAATTCAATTTTATTAACATTTTCGACTAATTTCGTGGTGAGCTAGCTTCCTTGCATAGGAATGCAGGAAAGATACTTTTTTCCTGCTATAGCCCTTTCAATGCTGCAGAATCGGGCTGGAAAGTTAAATTTTATTGATATTTTCGACTATTATCGTGGTGAGCCAACTTCCTTGTATAAGTAAGGTGGGGAGATCCTTTTGGCCTGCTGTAGCCATTGCAATGCTGCAGAATCGGGCTGAAAAGTTAAATTTTATTGATATTTTCGACTAATACCGTGGTGTGCTAGCT
>NW_016980809.1:401-610 GCF_001483705.2 Eufriesea mexicana | reverse complement strand
GGAAAATTCAATTTTATTGACATTTTCGAATAATATTGTGGTGCGCCGCCTTTCTCGCATAAATAAGGAGGAAAGATTCTATTGGCGTGATATAGGCTTCGTAATGCTACAGAATCTTGCTGGAAAGTTCTATACTATTCACAGTTTCGACTATTATCGCGGTGAGGTATCTTTCTTTCCAAAATAAGCAGGGCAGATTCTATTGGCGT
>NW_016980809.1:0-224 GCF_001483705.2 Eufriesea mexicana | reverse complement strand
CAGTTTCGACTATTATCGTTGTGAGCTACCCTTCTTCCCTAAATAAGCATTGTAGATTCTATAGGCGTGCTATAGACCTTGCAATGATATAGAATGTGCTTGGAAAATTCAATTTTATTGACATTTTCGACTAATATCGAGGTGAGCTGATACCATGCATGGGTAAGGAGGAAAGATTCTATTGGCGTGATATAGGCTTTGCAATGATATAGGATCTGGCTGGA
>NW_016980808.1:0-608 GCF_001483705.2 Eufriesea mexicana | reverse complement strand
TAACAAACTAATTAGCGTCAAATTATGTGCAAAAATTGTATAAGAATGTTGCACAAGGAGCCAACTATGCGATACAGTTATAAAAGTTCATAAATTAATCGCAGAAATTGCATACTTTGATAATTTCCCAATTATTCCCCAATAATTCTCAATCGCTAATACGGTCTTCTTTCCTTTTTTTATTTGGAGGTCCAGGAGGTTCAACAGCTGGTTATGAGCTTAATTTTGGATCAGTTAAATGATCATGAGCTGATTTGCTCTTATCACTAGACTTCTTATTTAATATCGCAGATTCTTCTTCATCTTCCTCTGCTTTTTCGCCAAATAATAAAAGATTGAAATTTCTGTAACAAAATTTTTCATTACAAAGAATAATACTATCTATAAATGCTACAAACATATATGATTTTTACTTTACTCCTGCTGTTTTAGTTTTTGAACTGTCCTTTACTTCTTCACTTTCCTGTACTATTATTCTTGATATAATATCAGAAAATGGATTGTTCAATAATTCAGCTTTTATCATTTTTGGAGTATAAAGTGGGCTATCATTCTACAAAAAAGGGGGAATATTATATTTATATCAATTCTTGATATATTTTCTTATA
>NW_016980807.1:0-555 GCF_001483705.2 Eufriesea mexicana | reverse complement strand
TTTAGTACAGCATAGTACAGCGCAGGGATACTCCGAATGGCGGTGTATAGCACGAAAGTCTAAACCGCCTGGACGAACTTAACCTAACATATCCTAACCAAACGTAAACTATCTCAGTCTAATGTGCCGAAGCTACTATTGCTGGCCACACCAGAGCAAAGCGAAATACAGTAGAGCACGCTAGAACCCAGAAATCAACCGAGTAGCATTGTATAGCACAAAAGTCAAGGCTATCGTATCCTAAAACGCCCAAACTTGACATAAACGAACGTAACATGACTGAACCTAACGTACACCAACCTCTATTGCTGGCATCCCAGGGTAGAACGGAGCTTACTAGAGGACAGCAGAGCGCAGACATCCACAGAATCGCTGTGTATAGCGCATAAGTCATAACAATCTATTCCTAACTCAAGCTAACATAACCTAACCAAACGAAGCCCACCAGAACTTAACGAGACGCCGCAACTATTGGTGGCTCTCCTTGGGCTCAGCATAATATAGTAGAACACAGCACGGCGCAGAAATTCTTGGAGTAGCGGTGTATAGCACAAA
>NW_016980806.1:0-617 GCF_001483705.2 Eufriesea mexicana | reverse complement strand
AGGTTATGTTAGGGTAGCTTTGACTCTCCCGCTATGCATTGCCATTAATTTGACTTCTGCACTCTACTCTCCTTCAATATGCTATGCTTCACGGCGGGGAGGCCAGCAATAGTGGTTTAAGCACGTTAGGACAGATATGGTTGCGTTTGGTAATGTCACTCTTGGTTAGGTTAGGATTGGTCATCATTGACTGTTGTGCCATATTCTGCTATTCGTCCGATTTCTACGCTCTACATAGCAGTACGTTAATATGCTGGACTCTGGGGATACCAGCAGCAGTGGTCGCGACACTTCAAGGTGTGTAATGTCGCGTTTGTTTGGGTTAGGTTTGCTCTGGTCCGGTTTGGGCACCTTTGACTTTTCTGCTGTACCATGCGATTCTGAGGATTTCGGCCCTATCCTCTTCAATAATATGTTCCGATTGGCACTGATCATTCCATCAACAGTGGTCTCGGCACGCTAGGTTGGGTTACGTTATGTTCAGATATGCTACGTACGTTGGGTTAGGCTTGAATAGCTCTTACTTTGCTGGCATAGATGGATATTTGGTGGATTTATGCGCTCTACTGTGATCAACTATACTCTGCTAGGTTCTGGGGAGGCCAGCAATAGCGGTA
>NW_016980805.1:0-1549 GCF_001483705.2 Eufriesea mexicana | reverse complement strand
GCTCTACCATACTCTGCTCGAATCTGTGGTGGCCTGTAATAGTGGTATCGGCTCGTTAGTTCGTTTTACGCTACGTTTGGCTAGGTTAGGTTAGGTCAGGATAAGTTAGCTCATGTGTGTCTGTATTGCTTTACGCTGCTATTTGGTAGCACTGTGCGCTCTGCTGTGCTCCTGTGCGCTCTGCTGTGCTCTATATATTCGGCTTGATTCCGTGGATTCCAGCAATAGCGGTCTCGGCACGTTAAGTTACGTTAGGTTGCGTTAGGCTATATTACGCTTTGACAGGTTAGGGCAGGATAACTGCGTCTTTTGGTCTATATGCTGCTATTCGTCGCATTTCCACGATCTACGTCGTTCTACTATACTCTGCTCGACTCTCTGGAGGCCAGTAATGGCGGTCCCGGCACGATAGTTAGATTCATGCTACGTTTGGTTATGTTACGTTTTGTTAGGTTAGGAGAGGGTAGCATCGAGTTTTGTGATACAAACCGCAATTCGGTGGACTTCTGCTCCATACTGTGCTCTAATACGCTCTGCCTAGCTCGTGGGATGCATGCAATATTGGTCTCGGCACGTTAGCTGGAAATAGGATACGTTTGGCTGTGTCACGTTTGTCAGGGTTAGGATTGGATAACTTTGACTTTCGTGGTATACACTGTTATTCGATGGATTTCTGCCTTCTGCTTATCCCTGCTATACTCTACTCGACTCTGAGGATGACAGCAGTTGTGGTCTCGTCACGTTAGGGAGATTTCTGTTACGTTTGGTTGGTTACGTCTGTTTGTGTTAGGTCCGGATAGCTTTGACTTTCTTGGCATATATTGTCACTCGGAGGATTTCTGCGTTCCACTGTCCTCTACCATGCTCTGCTCGAATCTGGGGCAGCCGGCAATAGTGGTCGCAGCACAATACGTTGGGTTAGGTTATGTTTGGTTAGGCCAGGTTGGGTTATGTTTGGTTAAGATGGCTTTGACATTTGTGCCATAGCCTGCTATTGGTTGGATTTCTGCCCTCAACTGTGCTCTTGTATATCCTGCTTAGCTCTGTGGAGTCCAGCAATAGTGGTCTAGGCACGATAGATTAAGTCAGGTAGCGTTTGATTAAGTCACGTTTGGTTAGCTTAGTATAGAATAGCTTTGACTTTTTCGCCATACACTGACAATCAGTGCATTTCTGCGCTGTCCTATGCTCTAATATACTCTGCTTGGCGCTGGGGATGACAGGAGTAGTGGTCTAGGCATATTCGGTCGAGTTCAGTTACGTTCGCCTTTCATATGTGTGATTCGCTTAGGACAGGGTAGTTTTCACTTTTGTGCCATACTCGGCTATTCGAGGAACTTGTACGCCCTACATTGCTCTGCTGCAATCTGCTCCACTACGGGAAGTCCAGAAATACCGTTCTCGGCACGTTTGGTTAAGTTAGGCTACGTTTGATTAGGCTACGTTTGTTTTAGTTAGGTTTGGATTGCTTGGACTATCGTGGTACAGACTGTCCCTCGGCGGGTTTCTGCGCTCTTCTGCGCTCAAACATGTTTTTCTTGGACATGGG
>NW_016980804.1:0-507 GCF_001483705.2 Eufriesea mexicana | reverse complement strand
ACCAAACGTGACATAACACAATCTACCGCGCTGAGAACGCTTTATATGCCAACGCCGGGGGCAAGCACAACATACTGCAGCACAGTGGGGAGCAGACATCCAACGAACATCAGCTTATGCCAGGAAAGTCAAAGCCATCTAACCTAACTAGAACTAACGCAACCTAACCAAACATAGCTTAGCTAAGCCTATCGTGTCTAGGCCACCATTACTGGCATGCACAGAGCCTAACAGAGTGCAGTAGAGCAATGAAGAGCGTAGAAATCCACCAAATAGCAGTGTATAGCGTAAAAGACAGAGCTAAATTTGCCTAATCTAACCAAGCGCAACATAGCCAGCCGTAACCTAACACAACCTCACGTGCCTAGACCACAGTTACTGAGCTCCCAGAGCAGAGCATAACATATTAGAGCACAGCAAAGTGCACAAATCCGCCGAATAGCCGTGCATAGCACTGAAGTCAAAGCTATCCGATCCTAATATAACCAAACGCAGCATAGCTCAACA
>NW_016980803.1:0-643 GCF_001483705.2 Eufriesea mexicana | reverse complement strand
CAAGCAGCGCGTGATAGAGCACAGTGGAGCGCAGAAGTACATAGAATAGCAGCGTGCAGCAGACAAGCCACAGCTAGCCCATCATAGTACAACATCACCTAGCCTAACCAAACGAAAGCTAACTGAACCTAACGTGACGCGACCACTATTGCTGTCTGCCCCAGAGCCATGCAGAGCATATTAGGGAAGTGTATGGCGCAGAAATCCATAGAATGTCAGTGTACAACAGAAATGTCTAAGATATACAAAACTAACCCAAGCTAACGTAGCATAACCTGACGTAGCCAAACACGACATAACGTGCCACGACCACAATTGCTGGCCTCCCGAGGGTCTGGCAGATTAGAGCAGAGCACAGTAGAGGGTAGGAATCCTCCGTATAACTGTGCATAGCACAAAAGTCAAAGATATCCTCTCCTAACCCATTCAAACTCTACAAAAACAAACGCAACATGACTCAGCCTAACGTGACGCGACAACTGTGCCGAGAGCACTGTTGCTGGGCTCCCCACAGCCAGCAGAATATGCTAGAGCACAGTACAGCGTAGAAATCAACCGAAGAATAGTGTATACCACGTATGTCAAAGCTATCCAAATCTAACCCATTTCAACAAAACCAAACCAAACGTAGCCTAACCCATCC
>NW_016980802.1:0-503 GCF_001483705.2 Eufriesea mexicana | reverse complement strand
ACATCGCGGTGAGCAAACGAATCTGACTAAATTCGAAGGAAAGATTCCATTGGTTTGCTTGAGGCCCTTTATTGCAGTAGAATCTGACCGGAGAGCTCATTATCGACTTATATGGTGGTGCGCAAGCTTTTCGGCATAAATAAGGTGGAAGGATACTATTGGCTCGCTATAGCCATAGCATTGCAATAGAATCTGACTGAAAAGTTCAATTCTATTGACATTTTCGACTACTGTCGTTGTGAGCAAACTTTTCTGCATAAATCAGGCGGGAAGATCCGATTGGTTTGCTATGGCCATTGCATTGCAACAGAATCTGTCAGAAAATACCAATTCTATTGACATATTCGACTAATATCCTGTTGAGCAGGCTTTTCCACACAAGTAAGGGGGGAAGATTCCATTAGTCTTCTCAGGACATTGCGTTGCATTAGATATTGCACGGAAAACACAATCTTATTGACATTTTCGTCTAATATTGCGGTCAGCAATCCTTTCAGTGTAAA
>NW_016980801.1:0-619 GCF_001483705.2 Eufriesea mexicana | reverse complement strand
TAGAATGTGTGCGGAAAATTCAATTTTATTGACATTTTCGAATAATATTGTGGTGCGCTTCTTTTCTTGGATATATAAGGAGAAAAGTTATTTTTGGCGTGCTATAACCTTCGTAATGATATAGAATGTGCCTGGCGGACTCAATTTTATTTACATTTTCGACTAATATAGTGGTTAACTATCTTTCCTGCGTAACTAAGGCGGAAAGATTCTATTGGCGTGCTATTGCCATCGCAATGCCAATGAATCTGGTGTTCAATTTTGTCGACATTTTCGACTATTATGGTGGTGAGCTAACTTTCTTCCATATATCAGGAGGAAAGATTCTGTTGGCGTGCTATAGGCTTTGCAATGCTATAGAATCTGGCTGGAAACTTCAATTTTATTGAAATTTTCGACTAATATCGAGTTGAGCTAGCTTGCTGGCATAAGTATGAAGGACAGATCCTTTTGGCGTACTATACCCACAGCAATGCAGAAGAATCTGCCTGGAAAATTTAATTTTATTGGCATATTTGACTAATATCGCGGTGAGCTAACTTTCCTGCATAAATAAGGCGGAAGGTTTCTATTGGCGTGCTATACCCGCAGAAATGCTGCAGAATCCGGCTGAAAAATT
>NW_016980800.1:288-609 GCF_001483705.2 Eufriesea mexicana | reverse complement strand
TTCGACTAGTGTGGTGAGCTAACATTCTTGCATAAACATAGAGGAAAGATAATATTGGCGTGCTATAGCCACTGCAATGCTGTAAAATCAGGCCGGAAAATTCAATTTTATTGACATTTTCGACTAGTGTGGTGAGCTAACCTTCTTCCATAAACAGGGAGGAAAGATTATATTGGCAAGCTATAACCATTGGGATGCTATAGAATCTGGCTGGAATGTTCAATTTTATTGACATTTCCCATTATTATCGTGGTGAGCTAGCTTCCTGGCATAAGTATGGAGGAAGGATCATTTTGGCGTGCTATAGCCATTGCAATGCTG
>NW_016980800.1:0-236 GCF_001483705.2 Eufriesea mexicana | reverse complement strand
GACTAATATCGTGGTGAGCTAGCTTCCTTGCATAAGTATGGACGAAAGGTACCTTTGGCGTGCTATAGCCATTGCAATACTGTAGAATCAGGACGGAAATTTCAATTTCATTGTCATTTTCGACTAATATCGTGGTGACTTAACTCTCTTGCATAATTAAGGAGGAAAGATCCTTTTGGCGCCCTATAGCCATTGCAATGCTGCAGAAGCGGGCTGGAAAGTTCAACTTTAATGAC
>NW_016980799.1:0-782 GCF_001483705.2 Eufriesea mexicana | reverse complement strand
CCGGTAAACGCAATTTTATTGACATTTTCGTCTAATATTGTGGTGTGCTGCCTTTCTTGCATAGATAAGAGGGAAAGATTAGATTGGCAAGCTATAACCATTTCAATGCTATAGAATCTCGATTAGCTATAACCATTTCAATGCAATAGAATCTCGACGGAAAATTCAATTTTACTGACATTTTCGAATAATATTGTGGTGCGCTACCGTTCTTGCATAGATAAGGAGGAAAGATTCATTTGGCGTGCTATAGCCATTGCAATGATATAGAATCTGGCTGGAAAGTTCAATACTATTGACAGTTTCGACTGTTATCGTGGTGAGCTATCCTTCTTGCCTGAATAAGCGCTGTAGATTCAATTTGCGTGGTATAGACACTGCAATGATATTGAATGTGGATGAAAAATTCAATTTTATTAACATTTTCAGCTATTAACGTGGTGAGTTAACTTTCTTGCGTAAACAAGGACGATAGATTATACTGGCAAGCTATAACCATTGCAATGCTATAGAATCTGGCCGGTAAATACAATTTTATTGACATTTTCATCTAATACAGTGGTGAGCTGCCTTTCTTGCGTAAATAAGGCGGAAAGATTCAATTGGCGTGCTATTGCCATTGCAATGCTGCAGAATCGGGCTGGAAAGTTCAATTTTACTCACATTTTCGACTAATATCGTGACGAGCTAGCTTCCTGGCATAAGTATGCAGGAGAGACACTTTTGGCGTGCTGTAGCCATTGCAATGCTGCAGAATCGGTCTGGAAAGTACAATTTTATTC
>NW_016980798.1:0-555 GCF_001483705.2 Eufriesea mexicana | reverse complement strand
TACGAATGTACGGATGTACGGTTGTATGGACCTATGGATGGACGGATGGAAGTATGGATGTATAGATGTATGGATGTATGTATGCATGGATGTATGAATGTATGTATGGATGTATGGATGCATGGGTGTATGCATGTATGGATGTACGTATGTATGAATGTATGAATGTAAGAATGCATGGATGTATGAAAGAATGGATGTATGGATGAATGGACGTATGGGTGTACGAAGGTATGGATGTACGGATGAATGGATGTATGGATGAATGGATGGATGTATGGATGTATGGATGTATGGATGGATTGAGGAATGGATTGATGGATGTATGTATGGATGGGTGGATGGATGTATGTATGTATGGATGTATGGATGGATTGAGGTATGGATTGATGGATGTATGTATGGATGGATGGATGGATGTATCGATGTATGTATGGATGGATGTATATATGTATGGATGTATGGAATGAGGCATGTATGGATGGATGGAGGTATGGTGGATGGATTTGTGGATGTATGGTTGTATGAATGTATGGATGTATGGATGGATGGATG
>NW_016980797.1:311-599 GCF_001483705.2 Eufriesea mexicana | reverse complement strand
TATCGTGGTGAGCTAACTTCCTTGCATAGGTAAGAGGGAAAGATGCTTTTGGCGTGCTATAGCGATAGCAATGCAGCAGAATCTGGCTGGAAAGTTCGATTTTATTCGCATTTACGACTAATATTGTGGTGAGTTAACGTTCCTTCATAAATAAGGAGGGTAGATTCTACTGGCGTGCCATAGCCATTGCTTTGCTAGAGCATCAAGATGGAAAATACAATTTCATTGACATTTCCGAATAGTATTGTGGTGAGCTAACTTTCTTGCATAAAAAAGGAGGAAAGATTC
>NW_016980797.1:0-209 GCF_001483705.2 Eufriesea mexicana | reverse complement strand
ATAACTTTCTTGCATATATAAGGAGGAAGGATTCAATTCACGTGCTATAGCCGTCTCAATGCTATAGAATCTGGTTGGAAAGTTCAATTTTATAGACATTTTCGACTAATATCGCCGTGAATTAACTTTCGCATAAATAAGGAGGTAAGATTCTATTGGCGGGCTGTAGGCATTGCAAAGCTATAGATTCTTCCTGGAAAATTCAATTT
>NW_016980796.1:0-462 GCF_001483705.2 Eufriesea mexicana | reverse complement strand
AAATTGGCAGTTGGAATAGCCTGTTCTTGAAGTTTATTTTTCTAGGTTTTCGATGGTGTATTCCGACATGAGAGTAAAGTTAGGTACGTGGATAATCCTTTCATGTTATGTTAAGTAAGTAATACTAACGATGATTCCATTTGTATGATAGACAGACTATCTTCACGATTGTGTCAAAGATGGCAGATCCATTACATCGTGACGAGTATGTCTTTCAACTCCCAATTTATTGGAATTATATAGTACCCAGTTGGCAACTGATGTCATAGCAATCTTGGCTTATTCGCAATCTTCTATCTTAGATTACATGACATGAATTTGGTAAATTGGCAGTTGGAATAGCTTGTTCCTGTTCTTGAAATCTATTGTTCTAGGTCTTCGATGATGTTTCCTGACATGATAGTGAAGTTAGGAACTCTATTTGTAGATGTGGTACCTCTAGATAATTACATGACACTGTCT
>NW_016980795.1:0-322 GCF_001483705.2 Eufriesea mexicana | reverse complement strand
CATGCATCCATACACACATCAACACACAGATCCATAAATACACGCATACATTCATCCATACATACACCCATACATACATTCTTACATACATCCTTACATACATCCACGCTTACATTCATACATACATCCATACAACCATCAATACATACATCCATCGATCCATATGGCCATACATACATACATCCACACACCCATACATACATCCATAAATCCATCAATCCATCATTACATCCATACATACATCGATACGTACATACAGCCATCCATACATCCATACATTCGTACATCCATACATCCACACATCCATACATCCATAAATCCG
>NW_016980794.1:0-411 GCF_001483705.2 Eufriesea mexicana | reverse complement strand
AATAGGTCAATTCAAAGTATATAACATGTTATAACTTGGTGAATAGATCGCCTAGCGCCTTCAATCCAATTGCAAGTTCAGTCATCTACTTGCCAGAGAATAGGTCTATTCAAAATCTATCATCCGTTATAGCTTGATGAATAGATCGCCTATCGCCTTCAATTCCATGGCACGTACAGATATCTACCAGCCAGAAAATAGGCCTATTCAAAATCTACATCCTGTTATAGCTGGGTGAATAGATCGCCTAACGCCTTCGAAACAATGGCAGGTACATCCATCTACTTGCCAGAGAATAGGTCTATTGAAAATCAATAGCCTGTTATAGATTGGTGAATAGATCGCCTGACGCCTTCAATCCAATGGAAAGTACAGCCATCTACTTGCAAGAGAATAGGTCTATTCAAAATC
>NW_016980793.1:0-507 GCF_001483705.2 Eufriesea mexicana | reverse complement strand
TTGTATGGATGGATGGATGTATGGATGGATGTATGTGCGGATGGATGGATGTATTGATGGACAGGAGTATGGATGCATGAATGTATGGTTGTATGAATGTATGTAGGTATGGATGTATGGATGGATGGATGTATCGAATGATATACGTACGAATGGACGGATATATGAATGGATGGATGTATCGAATGATAGACGTACGAATGGACGGATATATGGATGTATGGATGTGTGGGTGTATGGATGTTTTTTTATGGATGGATGGATGGATGTGTGTGTGTATGGATGTATGTATGTACGTATGGATGGATGTACGAATGTATGGTGGTACGAATGTATGGATGTGCGGATGTATGGGCGTATGGATGTATATCTGTATGGATCTACGAATGGATGGATGTATGAGTGGATGTATGTATGAATGGATGGATGTATGGATGTATGTGAGGATGTATGTATGGATATATGTATGGTTGCATGGATGAATGGATGGATGGTCTTATGGATGTG
>NW_016980792.1:0-908 GCF_001483705.2 Eufriesea mexicana | reverse complement strand
GGGTTGATGTTTGGATCGGTGGATGTATGGATGGGATGATGTATGGATGGATGGATGTATGGATGTATGTGAGGATGTTTGCGTGGATGTATGTATGGTTGGATGGATGAATGGATGCATGGGTGTATGGATATATGTTTGTATGAATGTATGGATGTATGGATGTATGGAAGTGTGGATGCAATGATGCGCGAATGTACGGATGTACGTATTTGTGGATGTTTGGATGTACATTAGTATGGATGCGTGGATGGATGGTTGTATGTATTGATGTCTGTATGGATGTATGGATGGATGGATGGATTGTTGGATGTATGTATTTGGATGTATGTACGGATGTATGTATGGATATATCTATGGCTGTATGTATGGATGTATGGAAGGATGTGTGTACGGATGTATGTATGGACGAATGAATTTGTGTATGTATGGATGTATGTATTTGTGGATGTTTGGATGTACATTTGTATGGATGCGTGGAAGGATGGTTGTATTTATTGATTTATGTATGGGTGTATGGTTGGATGAAAGGATTGTTGGATGTATGTATGGATGTATGTATGTATGTACGGATATATGTATGGATATATCTGTGGCTGTATGCATGGATGTTATGTGTGTATGGATGTATGTATGGACGAATGTATTTGTGTATGTATGGATGTATGTATTGATGTATGTATGGATGTATGGATGGATGGATGGATGGATAGTTGTATGGATGTACGGATCGATAGATGTATGGATGGGTGGATGTATGGATGGACGGATGTACGGAAGGACGTATGTACAGATGGATGGATGTATAGACGGTTGGATTTATGGATGTATGGATGTATGAACGAATGTATGTATGGTTGGATGGATATGCGTATGGATGGATGTATGGATGTATGGATGTGTGGATG
>NW_016980791.1:0-263 GCF_001483705.2 Eufriesea mexicana | reverse complement strand
TCCACGCACATTTTATAGCAATGCAATGGCTATAGCACGCCAATAGAAACTTTCCTCCTTATTAACCCAAGAAAATTAGCACACCACGATATTAGACGAAAATTACGATAAAATTGAATTTTCTAGGCAGATTCTGGAGCATTGCTATGGCTATCGCACGCCAATACACACTTTCCTCCTCATTTATGCAAGGAAGTTAGCTCACCACGATATTAGTCGAAAATGTATATAAAATTGAATGTTCCAGCCGGATTCTATAGCGC
>NW_016980790.1:0-756 GCF_001483705.2 Eufriesea mexicana | reverse complement strand
ATGTGCCTGGCAGATTCAATTTTATTGACATTTTGGAATAATATCGTGGTTAGCTATATTTCAGGCGTAAATGAGGTGGAAAGTTTCTATTGGCGTGCCTGCTATAGCAGCTGCAATGCTACAGAATCTGGATGGAAAATTCAATTTTATTGACATTTTCGGCTAATATCGTGGTGAGTAAACTTTCACGCATAAATAAGAAGGAAAGATCCTATTGTCGTGCTACTGGCTATGCAATTCTATAGAATCTGTCTGGAAAGTTCAATATTACTGACATTATCAACTAATATCGTGGTGAGCCAACTTCCTTCCATAAATGAGGAGGAAAGATACTATTGGCGTGCTATTGCCATTGCATTGTTATAGAATCTGGTTGTAAGGTTCAATTTTATTGACATTTTCGATTAGTACGGTGGTCAGCTCTCTTTCTTGCATAAACAAGGCGGAAAGATACTGCTGGCATGCTATAGGCATTGCAATGCTATAGAACCATGCTGGAAAATTGAATTTTATTGACATTTTCAACTAATATCGTAGTCAGCCAGCTTCCTTGCATTAGTATGGAGGAAAGATACTTTTTGCGTGCTATAGCCGTAGCAATGCTGCCGAATCTGGCTGGAAAATTCAATTTTATTGACAGTTTCGACTAATATCGTGGAGAGCTTCCTTTCTTGCACAAACAAGGAGGAAAGGTTATATTGGCAAGTTATAACCATTGCAATGGTATAGAATCAACCTGGAAAATTCAATTTTTTT
>NW_016980789.1:0-711 GCF_001483705.2 Eufriesea mexicana | reverse complement strand
CACTGCGAAATGTTGGCTTTCTGAGCTCTGATTTGCTCTGGTATATTCTGCTTGTCTCTGGGGAGGCTAGCAATGGTGGCCTCGGCACGTTAGGTTAAGTTAGTTTGCGTTTGGTCATACTACGTTTTAAAGGGTAGGACTCGATAGCTTTGACTTTCGCGCTATCCGCTGCTACTTGGCCGATCTCTGCGCTCTACGTTACTCTACTATAATCTGCTAGATTCTGGGGATGCCAGTAATAGTGGTCTCGGCCGAATATACCGAGTTAGGTTACGTTTGGTTACGTTACGCTACTGTGGGTTAGGTATGGATAGATTAGACTATCGCTCTACATGCTGATATTCAGTAGATTTCTAAGCTCTACTGTGCTCTAGTATGTTCCGCTTGGCTTAGGGGCAGCCAGTAACAGTGGTCTCGGCAAGATAGCTTGCGATATGTTACGTTTGGCTAGGTTACGTTTGCTCTGGCTAGGTTTGGATTCATCGCCTTTTCTGCTCTACACAGCGGCTCTACGGATATCTGCGCTCTACTCTCCAATTATGTGTTCTGCTTGGCTCTTTGGATACCAGCATTACTAGTCGCGTCACGTTTGGAGTAGTCATGTTACGTTTGGATACGATAAGTTTGGCTAGGTAAGTATGGGATATTTTTGACTTTTGTGCTATACACTGCAATTCGGATAAGTTCTGCGCTTTAATGTGCTCTAATATG
>NW_016980788.1:400-676 GCF_001483705.2 Eufriesea mexicana | reverse complement strand
CTGAAGTGAATTGACCTCAACAGACCTGACCTGACCAGGCATGATCTGGCCTAGCCTGACCTTGCCAGACCTGACCTGACCAGAAATGACCTGACCTGTACGGACCTGACCTGACATTACCTGGCCTGACCTGTCCCGATCATACCTGACTGATCTGACCTGTCCTGACCTGAACTTACCTGACCTGGCCTGATCTGAATGGAACTGACTTTACCTGACCTGTCCCGACCTGACGTGTCCCGACCTGACCTGACCTGACCTGACCTGACCTGACCT
>NW_016980788.1:0-234 GCF_001483705.2 Eufriesea mexicana | reverse complement strand
TGTCCTGACCTGAACTGACCAGATCTGACCTAACCAGACCCGACATTGACTGTCCTGACCTGACCTGACCTGACCTGACCTGAACTGACCTGACTGATCTGACCTGACCTGACCTGACCTGACCTGACCTGACCTGTCCTCTCCTGACCAGAACTGAACTGACCAGAATTATCCAGAGGAGACCTGACCTGACGTGTCCTGACCATACCTGGCCGAAATGATCTGACCAGACCT
>NW_016980787.1:0-1387 GCF_001483705.2 Eufriesea mexicana | reverse complement strand
GTTATGTTAGGTTATGAAAGCTTCTTCTTTTGTGCCGTACGCTGCTATACGATGGATTTCTGCCTTCTAGTGTGCTCTAATATGCTCTGATTGTCGCTGTGTAGGCCAGCAATTGTGGTCTCGGCACGTTATGTTGAGCCAGACTACGATCGGTTATATTATGTTAGGTCTGGTTAGGCTAGAATGTCCTCTACTTTTGTGCTTTAAACTGCGGTGCGGCGTGTTACGGCGTTGTACTGTGCCCTAGTACATTCTGATTAGCTCTGCCGAGTTCAGAAATAGTGGTCTAGGCACGCTAGGAGGAGTTATGTTATGTTTGGTATGGTGAGACTGGGCAGCTCTCACTTTTGAACTATACGCTGCTGTTCGCAGGATTCCTGCGCTCTACTGCGACGTAATATGCTCTGTTTTGCTCTGGGGAGGCCAGAAACGGTGTTCGCGACATGTTAGGATGTGATACATTACGTTTGGTTGGAGTAGGCTATGTCGGGTTAGGATAAGATATCCTTGACCTCTGCGCCAACACTGCTGTTCTGCGGATTTCTAGGCTCTACTGTGCTCTAGTGCATTCTGCTTGGCTCTTGGGCTTCCTGTAATAGTGGTCTCGACGCTTTAAGTTAAGATAAGCTATGTTTGGTCTTAATACGTTTGGATAGGCTCGAAGAGTGTAGCTTCGACTTTTGGGCTGTACACTGATATTCGCTGGACTTCTACGCTCTACATTGCTCTACTATAATCTGCTCCACTGTGGGGAGGCCAGTAACAGTGATCCGGGCATGTTAGCTTCATTTTGGCTACGTCCGTTTATGCTACTTTTGGATAGAGTAGGAGAAAATAGCAATGGCCTTTGTACTTTATGCTGCCATTCGCTAAGCTTCTGCGCCATAGGATGCCACAAATTGCTCCACTTGACTCTGGGGAGGCTAGCAACGGTGGTCGCTGCACGCTAGGCTGAGTTTGGTTACGGTCTGTTAGGTTAAGTTTCTTTGGGTTAGGTTTGGGTAACTTCGGGTTTCTTGGCTTACACAGTCATTCGCTGTATTTCTGCGCTCTCTATTATACTCTGCACGGCTCTGCGGAGGCTAGCAGCAGTGGTCGCTGCAAGTTAGGTTGAGGTAGGTTTCGTTTGGTTGTTTTACTCTTGGTTAGGTTAGGAGAGGATCGCACCGACTTTTGTGCTCTACGCTGCCATTCGGGGTACCACTGCGCTCCGCTCTGCTCCAATATGCTCTTTTCGGCTCTGCGATGGCCAGTAATAGTTGTCAGGCACGTTAGATTGTGTTAGGTTACGTTTGGTATGGTTAGGTTGGTTTGGGTCACGCTACGATAGCTTCGACTTTTCTGCTATACACTGCCATTATATGGGATTCAGCGATCTACTCTTCTC
>NW_016980786.1:0-694 GCF_001483705.2 Eufriesea mexicana | reverse complement strand
TGTGCAACCATCATCACGGTACTGTAGCCGTCGGGTTAATTCCTTTACTGATGACTTAAATTCCACAGCAGTGCTAAAATGGTCAATTTATACAACAGTTGTGGCTGGAGATATTTACATTTCCCTGTGCGGTAGTTGGTGCATCCACGATAGAAGCACTGATGCCGATGGATTAACACCTTCAGTGAGACTTAAGTTCCACAGCCCTCCTAGGATAATCAATGTAGAGTATGGTTATGTTTAGATACATTTACAATTTACTGTACGGTACTTAGTACCACCGCCAATAGAGCACTGTTTACGATGCATTAGTCTGCTCACTGATGATTTTTTATTTCTGTAGCAATTAGAGTATGACAAGGGATATGGACTTTATTCCTCGAGAGGTAGGTAATGAACAATACACTTCGCAGTGAAGAAATCGGTACAATATAATAGCAATTGCAGTAATCCTCATACCAACAATCAAATTTCTTGAGCACGTCTACAATGATCAATGGACGCATCAGTGACATCTAGAGATATTTACAGAGGGCAGCACGTTACACAGTACATTCACCGATAGAACACCGTTGCCGCTTTAATAATCTCCTCACAGATGATCTAAATTCAATAGCAATTCAAGAATGAGAAAATACGGATACATTAACGCCCGAGATATTCACAATTGACAACACAGTACTGAGTACAGCCA
>NW_016980785.1:0-1395 GCF_001483705.2 Eufriesea mexicana | reverse complement strand
ATGGATGGATAGAGGTATGGGTGGAAGGATCTAAGGATGTATGGATGTATGGATGTATATATGAATGGATGTATGGATAGATGGGTGTATGGTTAGATGGATTTATAGATGAGTGGATGGATGGATGGATGTATGGATGCCTTAATGGATGGGCGAATGTACGAATGTATGTATGGGTGGATGTATGGGTTTATGTATGGATGTATGCACGGATGTATCTATGCATGTATGAATGGATGAGTGTATGGGTGTATGGATGGACTTATGTATGGATGGACGGCTGTATGGATGGATGCGTGTATGCATGGATGTATGTATGTATGTTTTTATGGATGTACGTATGTATGGATGTATGGATATATGGAAGGATGTATGTATGGATGTATGTATGACCGAATGTATTGGTGTATGTATTGATGAATGTATTGATGTATGTATGGATGTATGGAGGGACAGATGGTTGGATTGATGTATGGATGTATGGATAGATATATGTTTGGATGGATGGATGTATGGATGGGTGAATGTATAGGTGGTTGGATGTATGGAAGGACGTATGTACCGATTGATGGTTGTATGGATGTATGGATTTATGTATTTATGGATGTATGGTTGGATGGATGTACGGATGGATGGATGTATGATTGTATGGATGTATGGATCTATGGATGTGTGTTTGGATAAATGGTTGGGTGGGTGACGGAAGAAAGGATGTATGTATGGATGTTTGTCTGGATGAACGTTTGGACGTATGCATGGATGTATGTATGGATCCTTGTACTTACGTATGTATGGATGTATGTATGGATGAATGTAAGAATGCATGTATGGATGTATGTACGGATGAATGTATAGGTGTATCTATGGATCTGTGTATTGTTGATGGACTGTTTGATATATGTATGGATGGAAGGATGTAAGGATCGATGGATGTATGGATGGGTAGATGTTTGTTTGTATGGATGTATGGAAGTATGTATGCATTTATTTGGATGGTTGTATGGATGGGTGGAATTGTGAATGGTTTGAGGTAAGGATGGACGAATGTACGGATGTATGGATGTATGGATTTATATATGTATGGATGTAAGGGTGGATGTATATATGTATGGATGTATATATTTATGGATGTATGGATGTATGGATGTATTGGTGTATGCATGTATGGATGTACAAATGTATGGATGTACGGATGTATCGATGTATGGATGGATGGATGTATGTATTGTTATATGTATGTATATAATGATGGATTGATGGATTGGAGGATGAATGTATGGATGGATATATGTATGAATCGATGGATGTACGGATGGTTGGGTGTATGGAAGAATGTATGTATGGATGGACGAATGGTTGGATGGATGGCTGTATTGATGGTTGGGTGTATGTATA
>NW_016980784.1:0-746 GCF_001483705.2 Eufriesea mexicana | reverse complement strand
AACTCAGCCTAACATGTCGAGAACTCAATTGCTGCCCTTCCCAGATCTAAGCAGGGCATGCTACAGCACAGTGAAGAGCAGAGATCCTGCAAATAGCAGTGAACAGCACAAGAGGTAAAGCTGTCCTCTCCGAACTTAGCTTAAACCGTCCTATCCGTACGTAAACTGTCTCAGCATAACGAGCTGAGGACACTACTGCTGGCCTTCGCATAGCCAAGCTCATAATATTAGAGTCCTTTCGGGAGGAGCAATCCACCAAATAGCAGACTATAGCACTAAAGCCGAAGCAACTCTCTCCTAACCAGTCCAACCATAACATAACCAAGCGTAACCTAACTCTACCTAACGCGCAGCTGCCGCATTTCCTAGCCTGCCCAGAGCAAAGCAGAGCATATTAGATAGCAGTAGAGCGCAGAACTTCACCGTACTACCGTATAGCAGTATATAACACAAAAGTCAAAGCTACCCTATACTAACCTAACGGAACTTAACATAACCATGCGTACGTAACTATCGCGCCGAGACCACTATTGCTGGCCTTCACGGAGCGAAGTTGAACACAATAGAGCAAGGTAGAGCGCCGAAACACCCCAGGCAGCAGTATACAGCGGAAAAGATGGAGCTATCCTCTCCTAACCTGACCTAACCCAACCTAATCTAACGTAGCCCATCTCAACATAACTTGCCGTGACCATTATTGCTGACATTTGCGGAGCCATGCTTAACATATTGGAGCACAGAAGAGT
>NW_016980783.1:0-475 GCF_001483705.2 Eufriesea mexicana | reverse complement strand
AGGGGATAGTTGAGCGCCGAAATCCATAGAATCGCAGTGTATAGCACAAGAGTCATCGCTATGTAAATCTAACACAGGCTAACATAACCTGAGCAAACGCAGCATAGCTCAACTAATGTGTCGCGACCACTGCTTCCGGCGATCCCTGTGCCAAGTAGGGTGTGGTAAAGCCAAGTAGATCACAGAAGCACACCGAATAGCAGTGTATGGCACGTAAGTCGAAGCTATCCTAACCGAAATTAACCTCACCCAGTCAACCCAAACGAAGTGTAGATCAGCATAGCGCGACCAGATCAATATTGCATGCCACCGTAGAGGCAAGCAGAGCTTGATGGAGAACAGTAAAAGGCAGAAGTCCACGGAATAGCAGTGTACAGGACAAGAGTCATGGCTATCATACCCTAGCCGAGCAAAACGTAAGATAAACATACGTAACATTTCTAAATCCAACGTTGCGTGATCACTATTGCTGACC
>NW_016980782.1:0-577 GCF_001483705.2 Eufriesea mexicana | reverse complement strand
TATAGCACAAACGTCAAAGAAATTCTATCCTAACCGGAACCGACGGTGACGTAACCAAACGTTACGTATCTCAACTTAACGTGCCAATACCACTATTGCCACCCTCCCCAAAGACCAGCAGAGCATGTCAGACCAACGCGGGGCACAGAAATCCAGCGAACAGCAGTGCATAGCACAAAAGTCAAAGCCACTCTGTCCTAACATAACCAATAGCAAAATTACCAAACGCATCGTAACTCTCGTGCCACGACCACTATCGCTGGCCTCCCAACAGACAAGCAGATGCTAGTAGAGGAATGCGGAGCGTGGATATCGGCCGAACAGCAGTGTTTTGCGCAAAAGTCAAAGCTATCCTAGCCAAACCTATCCTAACCTAGGCAAGCCAAACGTACCATTTCTCAACCAAACGTGCCACGAACGTTATTGCTGACGTCCCCAGAGACAGGCAGAGCTTATTATAGCACAGTAGGGAGCAGAATACCACTGAATAGCAGTATACAGCTCAAAAGGCAAAGCTATCATAATATCATGTGGCATAAACCACAAAAACGTAATATATCCAAACGCAACCTAACTC
>NW_016980781.1:0-729 GCF_001483705.2 Eufriesea mexicana | reverse complement strand
TCAATGCAATGGCTATAGCACGCCAATAGTAACTTTCCTCCTTATTTATGCAAAAAAGTTAGCCCACCAGAATATTAGGCGGAAATATCAATAAATTTGAACTTTCTAGACTGATTCAATAGCATTGCGACGGCAATAGCGCGCCAAGAGGATCTTTCCTCCATACTTACGCAAGGAAGTTAGCTCACCTCGATATTAGTCTAAAATGTTAACAAAATTGTATTTTCCAGCTACAAACTACATCATTGCAATGGCAATAGCACTCAAAAAGCATCCTTCCTACGTACTTGCGCAAGGAAGATAGCTCACCAGGGCATTAGTCGAAAATGTCAACAAAATTGAACTTTCCAGCCACATTCTATAGCATTGCGACGGTTATAGCCCGCCAATTGAATCTTTCCTCCTTATTTATGCATTAAAGATAGCTCACCACGATATTAGCCGAAAATGTCAATAGAATTGAATTTTCCAGGAGGATTCTATAGCATTGCGACTGCTATAGCAAGTGAATTGAATCTTTGTTCCTTATATATGCAAGAAATTTTGCTCACCATGATGTTAGTCGAAAGTGTGAATAAATTTGAATTTTCCAATCACATTCTATATCATCGCAATGGCTATAGCACGCCGAATGAATCTTTCCTCCTTATTTATGCAAGAAAGTTGGCTCACCACAGTATTAGTCGGAAATGTCAATAAAATTGAATTTACCAGCCAGATTCTACAGCA
>NW_016980780.1:0-800 GCF_001483705.2 Eufriesea mexicana | reverse complement strand
CCATACATACATCAATACATACATACATACAAACATTCATACATATACCCTTTCATACAGGAAACCATACATCCGTACATATATCCGTTCTTACATCCATCCATCCATACATTCATTCATACACACATCCATACATCCACCCATTAATCCAACCATCCATCCATCATTCAATCCATCCATCAATCCATCCATCCACCCATCCATACATCAACTCATCCATACACACATCCATCGATGTAACAGTACATACATCCCTTCGCACATCCATGAATCTATCCATACATCCTTCCATACGTCCATCCATACGTCCATCCATGCATACGTCAACCCACCCATACACCCATCGTTCCACACATACATAGATCCATACATACATGCATCCATAAATCCATCCATCCATACTTAGTTCCATTCATACAACCATCCATCCATACCTCGGTACATACATATATCCATCAACCGATAAATCCATGCATTCGTCCATTCATGGAGCAATCCGTCCATACATCCATTTATCCGTACATACATCCATCCGCAACATCCACGTATGCTTACTTGCACCAACGAAAGCACACATCCATCCATATATAGAACCATCCATCCATTACTCCACCCATCCATACACCCTTCCATCCATCCATACATCCATCCTCGCGTACATACATCCATGCATCTATCCATCCATACATCCATCCATGCGTATATCCATCCATCCATGCGTCCATCCATCCACCCGCACATCCATCCGAAAATCCATACACCCATTCACCTATATATCCAGACATACATCCCCATGCACA
>NW_016980779.1:0-608 GCF_001483705.2 Eufriesea mexicana | reverse complement strand
GCGTAATTAAGGATGGTAGATTCTATTGACGTGCTATAGCCATTGCATTGCTATAGCGTCCGAATGGAAAATTCACTACTATTTACATTTACGACTAATATCGCGGTAAGCTAACCTTCTTGCTTAAATAAGGAGAAAACTTTCGGTTGGCGTGCTATAGGCATTGCAATGCTACAGCATCTTGCTGGAAAATTCAATTTTACTGACATTTTCTACTGATATCGTGGTGAGCTAACTTCCTTTCTAACTTCCTTGCGTAAGTAAGGTGGAAAGATGCTTTTGGCGTGCTATATCCACTGCAATGCTGTAGAATCTTGCTGGAAAATCCACATTTATTGACATTTTCGGCTAATATCGCCGTGAGTTAACTTTCTTGCATAAATAAGGAGGAAAGGGACTTTTGGCGTGCTGTAGCAATCGCAATGCTTTAGAATCTGGCTGAAAAAGTCTATTTTATTGACATTTTCGACTAATATTGTGGTGAGCTCTCTTTCTTGCATAAATAAGGCGAAAACATTCTGTTGGCGTGCAGTAGTCATAGCAATGCTGAAGAATCTGGAAGGAAAGTTCAATTTTATAGACATTTTCGACTAATATCGCGGTGAGCT
>NW_016980778.1:0-627 GCF_001483705.2 Eufriesea mexicana | reverse complement strand
GCTCTGCTGGGGTCTCGAGAGGACAGCAACAGTGGCCTCGGCTCGTTACGTTTAGTTACTCTAGGTTTGACAGTTTCAGTTATGCCAAGTTAGGGTAGGATATCACTGACTTTTGTGCCATGCGCTGCTATCTTCTGGTTTCGTTCGCGCTACTTTGCTCTATTATTTTCTGCTTGGCCCTGGGTAGGCCAGCAATTTTCCCCTCGGCACGTTAGGTTGAGTTATGCTACGTATGGGTACGTTACGTTTGGTGAGGTTAGGAGCGGGTAGCTTAGACTTTTGTGCTGCACACTGATATCAGGGTTGATTTCTGCTTCCTACAGTGCTATAATATGTTCTGTTTGGCTCTTGGGTGGCCAGAAACATTGTTCACGTCTCGTTATTTTGAGTTACGTTAGGCTTGTACAGGCTAGGTTAGGTCAGGTTAGGTCGGGATACGTTTAACTTTTGTGCTATACACTGCCATGCCGTGGATTTCTGTGCTCTACGTTGCTCTAGCCGATTCTGCTTGGCTTTGTGAAGGGCAGCAATACTGGCGTGAGGCAGTTAGTTGTAGTCAGGTTATGTTCGGTTTTGTTACGGTTGGCTACTTTGGGATATGGTAACTTTGGCTTTCGCGCCGTACAC
>NW_016980776.1:0-685 GCF_001483705.2 Eufriesea mexicana | reverse complement strand
TCATCCCAGGTCAGTGCAGGTTAGGCCAGGCCAGGCCAGGCAATGTCAGGCCAGGTCTGGCCAAGTCAGGTGAAGTTAGGTCGGATCAGGTCAGGTCAGGTCACGCACTCGCACGACCAGCCAATGTCAGGCCACGTCAGGTCAGGTCAGGTCAGGTAAGGTCAGGTCAGGTCAGGCCATGCCAGGATAGGTCAGGTCACTTCAGCGCAGGTCACTTCAGGCCAGGCCATGTCAGCCAGGTAAGGTCAGGTCAAGTCAGGTCAGGTCAGGAGAGGTCAGGTCAGGTCAGGTTAGGTTATGTTATGATAGGTTAGGTTATGTTACGATAGGTTAGGTTAGGGTATGTGAGCTTAAGTTAGGTTTGATAAGGCTAGCTAAGGATTGGTTGGGTTATGTTATGTTAGGTTAGGTTAAGCTGGGATAGCTAGGTTTGGTTAGGTCATGTTAGGTTAGGATTCGTTTTGTTAGGTTAGGAAAAGTTTGGTTAGGTTGGGTTTGGTTGCGTTAGTTTTGCTAAAGCTTGGGTAGGTTTGTCTAGGATAGGTTTTACAAGGTTAGGATAGATTAGGTTAGGTTAGGATAGGTTACGTTAGGTCAGATTAGATCAGGTCTGTTCAGGTCAGGTCAGGTCAGGTCATGTCATGTCAGGTCAGGTCAGGTCAGTTAGTTCATGTCAGGTCAGGGC
>NW_016980775.1:0-312 GCF_001483705.2 Eufriesea mexicana | reverse complement strand
GGTAGAGCACTGTAGCCGTTGGATTAAGCCCTTCAGGGATGACTTAGTTTCTATTGCAACTCTTGGATGATAAAGAACTGACATATTATATCTCGTAATGTTAACAACTTACGAAGCAGAACTGAGCCAGCCATAATCACAGTACTTTAACAGTTGGCCTAATTTGTTCACTGGTGATTTATATTTAACAGTTATTCTCGAGTAATCAATGTATGGTACGGTTATTGCTGACAGACATTTACAATTAACAGACCGGCACTTAGTACATCCGTCAACAGGGCACTGTAGGAGTAGAAGAAGCCTGCTGAATGA
>NW_016980774.1:0-290 GCF_001483705.2 Eufriesea mexicana | reverse complement strand
TTATGTTAAGTTAGCTTAGGTTAAGTTAGGTTGGCTTATGTTAGGTCATGTCAGGTCAGCCAGTTCATGTCAGGTCTGTGCAGGTCAGTCCTGGCCAGGCAATGTAAGGCCACGACAGGTCGGGTCGGGTCAGGACAGGTCTGGTCGTGCCATGTCAGGACAGGCCAGGCCAGGCAAGGCCAGGACAGGCCAAGTAAGGTCACGGCTTGCCAGGTCAGGTCAGGTCTAATCAGGTCGGGCCATGTCAGGCCAAGTAAGGTCAGGTCAAGTCAGGTCAGGTCAGGACAGGT
>NW_016980773.1:0-563 GCF_001483705.2 Eufriesea mexicana | reverse complement strand
ACTGTGACGATGGCAGCACTCAGTACTGCGTTGTCTATTATTAACGTCTCGTGGGTTAAGGGACACGTCTCTTCTCATTCTAGAGCTGCCACAGTATCTGAGTCATCATTGGACAGACTGTTCCATCAGGAAAAGTGCCCCTTTGGTGGATGAACTGTGTGGTGGTCCGTCAGTTGTAAACATATCTAGCCATAACCGTACAATACATAGGCTGTTCTGCAATTACGTTGGAATTTACGTCATCAGTGGACAAGGACTTTCAACAGCTGGAGTACAGAGATGATGCCTGTACTCAGCAATGCGTTGTGATCTGCTAATATGTCGAGGGATGTTGGATGAGTTTACTGTTACCCAGGAATTGCTACAAAGACCAAATAATCATTGGACAGATTAATCTAATGGCCACAAAGCTCCGCTGGTGGATGTACTAATCAATATACTGTCTGTTGTACGTATGTCGAGCCATAACCGAACAACACATTGATTATCCCTGAATCAAAAAAGTAGTGCAACGACTACATATTTATTATGATGGCTGTACTCAATACTGCGTTGTGAAACGT
>NW_016980772.1:0-698 GCF_001483705.2 Eufriesea mexicana | reverse complement strand
TTACATACATCCATACATACATCCATGCATACATCCATTCAAACATCCATACATACATCCATGAATACATCCATGCATACATCCATGCATTCATCCATTCAAGCATCCATACATACATCCACTATTCCGTCCATTCACCGAAACATTCATCCACCCACACATCCATAGATACATGCCTCCGTACATCCATTCATTCGTACATCCTTAAATCCATGCATACGTACATCCACAATACATCCGTAAATCCATCCATCCATGCACTCATCCATCCATTCGTACATCCATACATACATACATCCATACATCCGTACATGCATACATCCGTACATCCGTTCATCCATACCTCAATCCATCCATACATCCATCCATCCATCCAACCATTCATCCATACATCCACCCATCCATAAATCCATCCATCCATACATCCATACAACCATACATACATCCATACATACGTCCATACATACATCCGCACATACATCCAACCATACATCCATCCACTGATGCATCGAGCCATCCATACATCCATGCAGATATACATCCATACATCCATACATCCATACATCCGTACATCCATACATTCGCACATCCGTACATTCGATGATCCATACACACATACATCCATACATGCATATATCCACACATACATCTATACACACATCCGTCCATACGTCCATCCATCCAGCCATCCATAAATC
>NW_016980771.1:0-548 GCF_001483705.2 Eufriesea mexicana | reverse complement strand
CATACCTCAATCCATTCACACATCCATCCATCCATACATCCATACATATATACATCCATACATACACACATCCGCAGACCCGTCCATCCATACCACAATCCACCTATATAGCCATAAATCCACCCACCGATGCGACCATCCATCCATACATTCATGCATACATCAATACATACATCCATACATACACCCATACACAAATCCATTCACAGATACATACATACACCCTCAAATACATCCATAAATACATCCATACATACATCCATACATCCATCCATACATACATCCATACAAACAACCATACATACATCCATACATACCTCCATGCATACATCCATACTTACATATATACATACATCCATACATACATCCATCCCTACATCCATACATTCACACATCTATACATCCAGAAATCCGTCCAACCATACAACCATCCATCCATACATACGTCCAGGCGTACATCCATGCATCCATACATACACCCATAAACACATCCATACATACATCCATCCATTCGTCCACACATGCATCCATACACACATCCATACATA
>NW_016980770.1:0-599 GCF_001483705.2 Eufriesea mexicana | reverse complement strand
TTGCGATGGCAATAGCACGCCAATAGAATCTTTCCGCCTTATTTACGCAGGATAGATAGTTAAGCACTATATTTGTGAAAAATGTAAATAAAATTGAATCTGCCAGGCACATTCTATATCATTGTAAAGGTTATAGCTTGCCAATATAATCTTTCCTCCTTGTTTATGCATGAAGGGCAGCTCACCACAACATTAGACGAAAATGTCAACAAAAATGAATTTTCCATCCGGATTCTGCAGCATTTCAGCGGGTATAGCATGCCAATAGGATCCTTCTTCCTTATTTATGCAAGAAAGTTATCTCACCGCGGTATTAGTCGAAAATGTCAATAAAATAAAATTTTCCAGACAGAATCTTCTGCATTGCGGTGGCTATAGCACCCCAAAAGGATTTTCCCTCCTTGCGTATGCAAGGAAGTTAGCTCACGACGGTATTAGTCGAAAATGTCAATAAAATTGAATCTGCCAGGCACAGTCTATATCATTGCAATGGTTATAGCACGCCAAATATATCTTTCCTCCTCATTTATGCAAGGAAAGTAGCGCACGACAATATTATTCTAAAATGTCAATAAAATTGAATTTTCCAGCCAGATTCT
>NW_016980769.1:0-356 GCF_001483705.2 Eufriesea mexicana | reverse complement strand
TTCAAACGGCTGCTGTGTCCCTTTGATGCTTATACTCAGTGAAGCATTGATATAGCTGAATGTGTCCAGCGGCAATTGCTTAATCCATTGAACATCCTGCAATTGCCGAGGAACATAGATGGTCAACGAGGCGATAAATACAGTGGCATTAGACTGGTGTGGATGGCAACGCCATGTAGAGTGCTGTCATTTGTCAGTATCACTACCGGTACATGATCTTTCCACTCATATCTCTAGAATAGCTATAGAGCTAGAACCGTCAGCGGACGGATTAACCCAGCCGCTTTAGTGTTCTGGTGGGAAATATAATATGTGTGGAGCTGTCTATTCTAAATATCTGTACCCATAAATGGTCT
>NW_016980768.1:0-590 GCF_001483705.2 Eufriesea mexicana | reverse complement strand
AGCAAATGTGGTATCGGCCAGTTATGTTTAGTCAGGCTACGTTTGGTGCGTTAGGTTAGGAGATGTTTGGTTAGGATATCTTTGACTTTTGTGCTTTGCGCTGTAGTGCAGCGGAATTCTGTGCACTACTGTGTACTAATCTGTTCTGATAGGCTCTGGGGATGCCAGCAATAGTGGCGGCGGCACGTCAGGTAGTTTTTCGTTACGTTTGATAATGTTAAGGTTGGTTAGGTTAGTACAAGGTAGTTATGACTTTTGAGATGTAGGCTGCCATTAGGTGGATTCCTTCGCTCTATATTGCTCTACAATACACTGATCGCTTCTGGGGACGCCAGGAATAGTGGTCCCGGCATGTTAGCATTGGTTAGGCTACGTATGGCTAGGTTACGTCTTCTCTGGTTATTTTCGGATAGATTTGGCTTTCGGGGTATACACTGTTATTCGGTGGATTTCAGCTCTCTACTGTGCTCCACTATACTCTACTCGAATCTGTGAAGGCTAGTAATAGTGGCCGCGGCACGTAACGTCCTGTGAGTTTGCGTTTGATCAGTCTGTGTTGGTGTTCGTTAGTTAATGATATCTTTGACTTT
>NW_016980767.1:0-591 GCF_001483705.2 Eufriesea mexicana | reverse complement strand
GTGATTCCTGCGGTCCACTGTGCTTTAGTACGTGCTGCTTGTCTCTGTCGAGACCAGCAATAGCGGCCTCGTCCTGTTAGGTGGAGTTAGGTTACGTTAGGATATGTTACGTTTGGCTTGGTTAGGATAGGCTACTTTGACTTCTGTGCTACGCACGGCTATTCCGTGGTTTTCTGCGCTCTAGTATTCTCTAATATGCTCTGCTTGGCACTGCGGTGTCTAGTAATAGTGGTATCGGCACGTTAGGTTGAGTTATGTTACGTTTCGTTAAAGTTGGTTAGGAAGGCATGGTAAGCGCTTCCTTGACTTTCGTGCTATACACTGTTATTCGGTGTATTTCTGTGATCTACTGTGCTGTACTGCATTCTGTTTTACTCCAGGGATGCCAGGGGCAGAGGTTGCAGCGGTCACGGCACGTCATGTTGGGTTATGCTGCGTTTGGTTAGGTTAGATTAGGTCAGGTTAGGTCAGGATATCCACGGCTTTTGAGCTACTCCATGGAGTGCGGTGGATCTCTGCGCATTACAGTGTTCCACTCCATTCTGCTCTTCTCTCTGGCGACCAGCAATAGTGGTCTGTTCATATTAGGTT
>NW_016980766.1:0-613 GCF_001483705.2 Eufriesea mexicana | reverse complement strand
TACGTTGAATTACACTACGTTTGGATAGGTTAGATTGGGACAAGTTAGGCTAGGGTATCATTCGCTTTTTTGCTATGCACTTCACTGCGGTGGATTTCTGCGCTATACTGTGCTCTAGTATACGATGCTTGGCCCTGGGGAAGCCAGAAATAGTGGTCTCGGGCCGTTAAGTTTGGTTATGTTACGTTTGGTCCGGTTTGGCTAGGTTAAGCTTGGTCAGGGTATCTCCGACCTTCGAGCTATACACTGCTGCTCGGAGGACTTCTGCGCTCGACTGTGCTATACTGTATTCTGTTTGGCCCAGGGTAGGCCAGCAATAGTGGTCTCGGCACGCCATGTTTAGTTGGTATACGACTAGTTAGGCTAGGTTAGGTCAGGTTGTGCCATGATATGTTTGACTTTTGTGCCTTACACTACTATACGGTGGATATCTGCGCTCCAATGTGCTCTGATACGTTCTGCTGGGCTCTGCGGAAGCCATCAATGGTGGCCTCGGGACGTTAGGTTGTATTAGGTTACATAAGATTGGGTTAAGTTAGGATGGTTTGGCTAGGATTTTTTTGACTTCTGTGATGTACGCTGCTACTCGCTGCATTTCCGCGCTCTTCATTGC
>NW_016980765.1:0-696 GCF_001483705.2 Eufriesea mexicana | reverse complement strand
TTTCATTGTCATTTTCGACTAATATCGTGGTGAGCTATCTTCCTCGCATAAGTAAGGAGGAGAAATGCTTTTGGGGTACTATTGCAATTGCAATGCCGTAGAATCTTGCCTAATGTTCAATTTTATTGACGTTTGTGACTAATATCTTGGAGAGTTAACCTTCTTGCATAAATAAGGTGGAAAGGACCTTTTGGCGTGCTATAGCCATTGCAATGCACTGGAATCTGGCTGGAAAATTCAATTTTATTGACATTTTCGATTAATATCCTGGTGAGCTAACTTTCTAGCATAAATAATTGGGAAAGATACAATTGGCGTGCTACGGCCTTCGCAATGCTATAGAATCTGGCTGGAACGTTCAATTTTATTGACAGTTTCGAATCTTAACGTGGTGAGTTATCTTTTTTCCATTGATATGGAGGAGAGGTTCTACTGGCGTGCTATAGGCTTCGCAGTGCTATAGAATCGTCGTTGAAAATCCAATTTCATAGTAATTTTCGACTAATATCGTGGTGAGCTATCTTCCTCGCATCAGTAAGGAGTGGAGATCATTTTGCAGTACTATAGCAATTGCAATGCCGTAGAATCTTGCTGGAAATTTCAATTTTATTGACATTTTTGACTAATATCTTAGAGAGTTAACCTTCTTGCATAAATAAGGTGGAAAGAACCTTTTGGCGTGCTATAGCCATAGCA
>NW_016980764.1:713-986 GCF_001483705.2 Eufriesea mexicana | reverse complement strand
AATACCGTGGTGAGCTATCTTCCATGCATAGGTAAGGAGGAAGGATACTTTTGGCGTGCTATAGCCACTGCAATGCTGTATAATCTGGCTGGCAGGTTAAATTTTATTGACATATTCGACTAATATCGCGGAGAGTTAACTTTCTTGCAGAAATAAGGAGAATAGATTCGGTTGGCGTGCTATAGGCATCGCAATGCTACAGAATCTTGCTGGAAAATTCAATTTTACTGACATTTTCGACTGATATCGTGGTGAGCTAACTTCCTTGCATAG
>NW_016980764.1:312-648 GCF_001483705.2 Eufriesea mexicana | reverse complement strand
GAAAATTCAATTTTATTGACATTTACCACTAATATCGCGGTAAGATAACTTTCTTGCTTAAATAAGGAGAAAAGATTCGGTTGGCGTGCTATAGGAATTGCAATGCTACAGAATCTTGATCGAAAATTCAATTTTACTGACATTTTCGACTGATATCGTGGTGAGCTAACCTCCTTGCGTAAGTAAGATGGAAAGATGCTTATTGAGTGCTATAGCCATTGCAATGATGTAGATTGTGGCTGGAAAATACAATTTTGTCGTCATTTCCGACTAATACCATTGTGAGCTATCTTCCTTGCACAGGTACGGAGGAAAGATACTTTTGGCGTGCTATAT
>NW_016980764.1:0-213 GCF_001483705.2 Eufriesea mexicana | reverse complement strand
TAAGGATGGTAGATTCTATTGACGTGCTATAGCCATTGCATTGCTATAGCGTCCGACTGGAAAATTCACTACTATTGACATTTACGACTAATATCGCGGTAAGCTAACTTTCTTGTTTAAATAAGGAGAAAACATTCGGTTAGCGTGCTGTAGGCATTGCAATGCTACAGCATCTTGCTGGAAAATTCAATTTTACTGACATTTTCGACTGAT
>NW_016980763.1:0-603 GCF_001483705.2 Eufriesea mexicana | reverse complement strand
ATCCCAGCCTAACCAATCGTAGCATAAGTGTACGTAACCAAACTCAACATAACGAGTCGCGGCAACTGTCTCTGGCCTCTACCTCGCCAAGCAGAATACACTAGACCGCAGTGACGCGCAGACATCAACAGCATTGCAGTGCAAGGCAGAAAAGAGGAAGACACCGTAACCTAACCTGACTTCACATTCACATACCCAACCCAAAAGTAGCGCAACTCAACATGCGTGGTGAGGCACAATCCACCACATTGCAGCGTATATCGCAAAAGTCGAAGATATCATAACCTAACATGACATAACTAACCTAACCTAACCAAACGCAGTGTAACTACGCATAATGTGCTGCGACCGCATTTTGTGACCTCCGCGGAACCAAGTAGAGCATATTAGAGCACATTAGAGCGAAGAAATCCGACGAATAGCAGTGTATAGCATAAAGGAGGAAGCAGCCTATCCTAACCTAGCCAAACGTGTTTTACGCATGCGTAACATCACAAAGCATAACCTGACGAGACCACAACTCTTAGCTTCCAGGGAGAGAAGCAGAATGTACTATGGCGCAGTAGAGCGAAGGAATCCACCGCATTGCAGCGAATAGCACAA
>NW_016980762.1:0-545 GCF_001483705.2 Eufriesea mexicana | reverse complement strand
TCTGCTGTACACTGTCATTTTATGGATTTCTGGCCCTACTCTCCTCCACAATGCCCTGCTCTGATCCGAGGAGGCCAGCAATAATGGTCGCAGCACGTTGGATTCAGTTTGGTTAAATTTGCTTATGTTACGATGTGTTACGCTACTCTTTGACTTTTGTGCTATGCACTGCGATTCTATGGATTTCTGCGATCTACTCTCCTCTCATGCGTTCAACTTGGCCCAGAGGAGGTCAGCAACAGTGGCCTAGGCACGTCGGGATTGGTCAGTTTACTTTCGATTATGTCATCTTGGTTTATGTTAGCTAAGGGTAGCCTTGACCTTCGTGCTATACACATTTACTCTGTGGACATCTACGCTCCACCGTGCTCTACTATTTCTGCTTGGCCCTGTGCTGTTCAGCAACTGTGGTATCTGCACGTCGGGTTTAGTTATATTACGTTCGGTAATGTGACGATTGGTTGCTTTGGGAGGGGAAAGCGCAGTCTTTTGTTCTATACACTGCTATTCGCTGGTTTTATGCCTTCTACTGCGCTCTAACATGT
>NW_016980761.1:0-317 GCF_001483705.2 Eufriesea mexicana | reverse complement strand
AGACTATAGGATTGCAGTGACTATAGTACACCAGTAGAACCTTCCCTCCTTCTATATGCTAGAGAGTTAGGTCACCACGATAGTAGTCGATAATGTAAATAGAATTGAATTCTCCAGCGAGATTATATCGCATTACCATCGCTATAGCACGCCAATAGTATATTTCACCCTTATTTATGCAAGAAAGTTAGTTCACCAAGATATCAGACGAAAATGTCACTAAAAATGAATTTTCCAACCCGATTGTATAGCATTGCAATGGCTATAGCACGCCAATAGTATCTTTTCTCTTTATTTAGGCGGGAAAGCTAGCTCTC
>NW_016980760.1:0-583 GCF_001483705.2 Eufriesea mexicana | reverse complement strand
ATATGCTTAGACAATAGAGGTGAGTTTGTCAGACAAGACCTTCAGGTTTGTTTAAATCAAAAGCAAATAAAACATGATTTCAGTCCAGCAAGAACACTGCAGTGTAATGGAGTTACTGAGAGGAAGAACAAATCCACCATAATTCAAAGAATATAATTATTAGGGAAATTCATGTATTTGAATACTTATGTCTTGCCAGACATCTTATTTGCAGTTAGAATGTTTGTTATAATTTAACCATGATCTTAAAATGATGGACATGAATAGATTGAAGGGAATATTAAGATATTTGAGGGCGTGTATTGTCTTGAATTTGGAAAAGGAACAGAAACCAATGAAATGTGTTGTGCGGATATATAGACTGATATGTGAAGTTCTCCTAAAAAAGGAGGTGAGAAAGATTGTGATGTGTAACAGATTGAATGCGATAAATGTAGAAAATTAAATCTAAGCTCCTATATAGAAAAATGTTGTTATATAGGAGACGTAGTAAAAACTAAGAATTTACAAATTTGTTACGTGACAGATAAAGAAACAAATGCAGATTGTCTAACTAAACCACTGAATGGCCCAAATTTGTTAA
>NW_016980759.1:0-587 GCF_001483705.2 Eufriesea mexicana | reverse complement strand
CAATTGCATTGCAATGCCTATAGCACGCCAATGGAATCTATACACCTTATATATGCGAGAAAGCTAACTCAAAACGAAATTAGTCGAAAATGTCAATATAATTGAATTTTCCAACCACATCTGCATCATTGCAATGTCTAAAGGACGCCCATAGAATCTACCCTGCTGATTTTGGAAAGAAAGATACCTCCCCACGATAATAGTCGAAACTGTGATTAGTATTGAACTTTCCAGCAAGATTCTGCTGCATTACGAAGCCTATATCACGCCAATAGATTCTTTCCTCCTTATTTATGCGAGAAAGGCGGCGCACCACAATATTATTCGAAATTGTCAATAAAATTGAATTTTCCGGTCAGATCAGATTCTACAGCATTGCAATGGCTACAGCACGCCAAAAGGATCTTTCCTCCATACTTATGCAAGGAAGCTAGCACACCAAGATATTAGTCGAAAATATCAATAAAGTTGAACTTTCCAGCCCGATTCTGCAGCATTGCAACGGCTATAGCAGGCCAAAAGTACCTTTCCTGCTTACCTATGCAAGGAAGCTAGCTCACCACGAAATTAGTCGAAAATGTCAATAA
>NW_016980758.1:1059-1622 GCF_001483705.2 Eufriesea mexicana | reverse complement strand
ATATCGTGGTGCCCTAATTTTTTTCAATATATAAGGAGGAAAGATTCTATTGGCACGCTATAGCCATTGCAGTGCGTAAGAATCGGACTGGAAAACACAATTTTATAGGCACTTTCGACTAATATCGTGAAGAGCTTATTTGCTTGCATGAATAAGGGGGAAAGACTACATAGGCATGCTGTAGACATTGCAATGCGAAAGAACCTGACTGGATAATTTAATTTTATTGACATTCTCGACTAATATCGTGGTAAGCTAATTTTCTTGTATAAATAAGGAGGAAAGATTCTATTGGCCTGCTATAGCCATTGCAATGCGATTTAACCTGAATGGAAAATACAGTTTTATTGACATTCTCGACTAATATCGTGGTGAGCTCATTTTGTTCAATAAATAGGGAGGAAAGATACTATTGGCATGCTATAGCCATCGCAATGCGATAGAATCGGAATGGAAAATACAATTTTATTGTCACTTTTGACTAATATCGTGGTGAGCTTATTTCCTTGCATGAATAAGGGGGAAAGATTCTATTCGAAGGCCATTTCCACTGCAATGCTGTA
>NW_016980758.1:0-967 GCF_001483705.2 Eufriesea mexicana | reverse complement strand
TAAGGAGGAATGATTCTATTGGCATGCTATAGGCATTGCAATGCGATATATTCTGAATGGAAAATTCAGTTTTATTGACATTTTCAACTAATATCGTGGTGAGCCAGTTTTGTTCAATAAATAGAGAAGAAAGATTCTATTGGCATGCTATAGCCATTGCAATGCGATAGAATCTGACTGGAAAATTCAGTTTTATGGACATTTTCGACTAAAATCGTGGTGAGATAATTTTGTTCAATAAATTTGGAGGAAAGATTCTATTGGCATGCTATAGCCATTGCAATGCGATAGAATCTGACTGGAAAATTCAGTTTTATGGACATTTTCGACTAAAATCGTGGTGAGATAATTTTGTTCAATAAATTATGAGGAAATATTCTATTGGCATGCTATAGCCATTGCAATGCGTTAGAATCTGACTGGAAAACTCAGTTTTATTGACATTTTCGACTAATATCGTGGTGAACCAGTTTTGTTCAATAAACAGGGAGGAAAGATTCAATTGGCATGCTATAGGCATTGCAGTGCGATAGATTCTGAATGGAAAATTCAGTTTTATTGACATTTTCGGCTAATATCGTGGTGAGCTAATTTTGTTCAATAAATAAGGAGGAAGGATGCTATTGACATGCTATAGCCATGGCAATGCTATAGAATCTGACCGGAAAATTCAATTTTATTGACATTTTCGGCTTATATCGTGTTGAGCTAATTATCTTGCATATATGAGGAGGAAAGATAACAATGGCATGCTGCAGCCGTTCAAATACTATTGAATTTGGCTGGAAAATTCAGTTTCTTTGAGATTTTCGAGTAATATCGTGGAGAGCTAATTTTCTTGCATGAATAAGGGGGAAAGATTCTATTGGCATGCTATAGGCATTGCAATGCGATAGATCCTGAATGGAAAATTCAGTTTTATGGACATTTTCGACTAAAATCGTGGTGAGATAATTTTGTTCAATAA
>NW_016980757.1:0-569 GCF_001483705.2 Eufriesea mexicana | reverse complement strand
TCGACAGTGGTCGATAATGTCAATGAAATTGAATTTTCCAGCCATATCCCATAGCAATGCCATAGCTATAGCACGCCAGTAGTATATTTCATCCTTATATGATCAAGAAAGTTATGTCACCACGATATTAGCCGAAAATGACAGTAAAATTGAATTTACCCACAAGATTCTATAGCATTGCAATGGCTATACTCTATAGCACGCCAATCGGATGTTTCTTTCTTCTTTATAAAAGAAATGTATCTCACCACGATATTATTCGATAATGTCATTAAAATTGTATTTTTCGGACAGATTCAATAGCATTGCAATGGCTATAGGACGACAATAGAATCTTTCCTCCTTATTTAAGCAAGAAAGCACGCCCACCACGATATTAGTCGAAAACGTCAATAAAATTTAATTTTCCTGCCATATTCCATACCTTTGCTATGGCTATAGCACGCCAATAGAATATTTCGTCCATATTTAAACAAGAAAGTTAGGTGAGCACGATGTTATTCGAGAATAACTATAAAATTGAATTTTCCAGCCAGATTCTGTAGCATCGAAATGACTATAGCGCGCCA
>NW_016980756.1:0-515 GCF_001483705.2 Eufriesea mexicana | reverse complement strand
GATGCATGAGTGTATGGTTGTCCGTATGTACGTATGTTTGGATGTATGTATGTATGGATGTATTGATGGATGGATGTCTCGAATGATAGACGTACGAATGGAAGGATTTATGGATATATGGCTGTGTGGATGTATGGATGTATGGATGGATGGATTTATGGTTGTGTGGATGTATGAATGTATGGATGGATTGATGTATGGGTGGATAGATGTATGGATCGATGGATGCATGGATGGGTGCTTGTATGTATGGAAGGATGTATGGTTCGATGGATGTATACATGGGTGGATGTATGAGTGGATTGAGGTATGGATGGACGGATGCATGGAAGTATGGATATATGGATGTATGGCTGTATGCGTGTATGGATGTATGGACGGATGGATGTATCGAATGTAGGGATGAACGGATGTATGGATGTATGGATGGGCGGATGGATGCATGGATGTTGGGATGTCTGTATGTAAGGATGTACGAATGTATGGATGTACGAATGTAAGGATATACGAATGTA
>NW_016980755.1:0-566 GCF_001483705.2 Eufriesea mexicana | reverse complement strand
GGGCCAAACAGGACATATTAGAGTGGGTGATGCGCAGAAACCGACAGTATTGCTACACACACCCTGCCCAAACCAACTTAACCTAACCTAACGAAGCCTTGCACAACATTATGTGCCGCGACAATTACTATTGCTGGACCCCCCAGGGCCAAGCAGAATGAAGTATATCACAGTAGAGCGCAGAAACTCCCGAAAACTGTGTATTTCGCGAAGGTCATTGCTTTCCACACCTAAGCCAAACAAGCATAACCAAGCCAAACTTAGCCTAACTCAACCTAACTTGACGAGACTACTATTGCTGGCCTCTACAGAGACACGCGGAGCATATTAGAGCACAATAGAGCGTAGAATTCGACCGCATTACAGTTTATAGCATAATAGTCAGGGATAATCTGACCAAACCTAACCTAACAAACATAACCAAACATACATAACCCAAACAAACATGCCGCGACCACTACCCCTGGCTTACCCAGAGACGAGCAGAATATGTTAGAGCATATTAGAGCGCAGAAGTCCTCTGTATAGCAATGTATAGCACAAAGGTGGAAGCCATCCTAACCAAA
>NW_016980754.1:0-271 GCF_001483705.2 Eufriesea mexicana | reverse complement strand
AGAAAGCTAGCTCGCCTCGATATCAGTCGAAAATGTCAATAAAATTGAATTCTCCATACAGATGCTATAGAATTGCAATGGCCATAGCTGGCCAATAGAATGTTTCCTCCGTATTTATTCGAGAAGGTTACCTCTCCACGATATGAGTCGAAAATGTCAATAAAGTTGAATTTTCGAGCCAGATGCTACAGCATTGCAATGGCTATAGCACGCCAATAGATACTTTCCTCATTATTTATGCAAGAAAGCTAGCTCGCCACGATGTCAGTCG
>NW_016980753.1:0-554 GCF_001483705.2 Eufriesea mexicana | reverse complement strand
AGCAGAGTAGAGCGAAGATATCCAACGAATAGCAGTGTATAGCACAAAAGTCAAAGCAACACACACCAAGCTTATCCTTGCCTACCATAGTCACACGTAACCATACCCGACATGCCACGACGAACATTGCTGGCCTCACGGAAGCCAAGCAGAGTATAGCTGAGCAATGTGAAACGCAGGAATCGACTGTACAGCAGCGTATAGCACAAAAGTCGAAGCCCCCCTAACCAAACATAACCAAACCTAACAAAACCATACGTAGCATAACTAAACCAAACGGGCAACGGCCGCTATTGCCGGCCTCCCCGGACACAACCATATGCTAGTAGATCAATGCAGCGCGCAGGTATCTGCCGATCAGTAGTTTATTCCAGAAATGTCATTCATACACTGGCCAAACGTATCCGAACCTAATACAACCAAACATAGAATAATTAACCTGGCGTGCCGCGAACAGAATTGCTGGCTTCCACAGAGACAAGCAGAATTTTATATAGCGCAGTAGAGCACAGAAGCCCATAGAACATCGGTGTTCAGCGCATATGTCAAAGCTA
>NW_016980752.1:0-570 GCF_001483705.2 Eufriesea mexicana | reverse complement strand
CCACCATTGCTCTCATCCCCGTAGTCGATCAGATTATAATAGTGCAATGTAGAGCGCAGGAGGCCATGAAATAGCAGTGTGTAGCGCAAAAGTCTCAGAAATCCTCCTAATCGAATCTTCCTAACCTAACCTAACGAAGCGTAACATAACTCAACCAAACTTGCCGAGACCACTACTACTGGCCTCGTCACAGCCAAGCAGAAAATATTACACACAGTAGAGCGCAGTTATCCGCAGATAGCGGTTAATACAAAAAAGCCTAAGCTATCTTGTCCTAACCTCACCAAACGTAACAGTGCCGAACGTAGCATAGGTCAACCTAACGTGCCAAGGCCACTATTGCCGGCCACGGCGGTGCCAAACAGAACATACTAGTGCACACCAGAGCGCCGAAGTCCTCCGAATAGCAGAGTATAGCACAAAAGTCGATGCTGTCCAATCCTAATACGTCCAATCTTAACATAAGCAAGCGTAACATGACTCAACCTAACGTACCACGACCACTACTGCTGGCCTCGAGCAGAGCTTACTAGAGGAGAGTAGAGCGCAGTGATCCGTAGTGCACTGTAG
>NW_016980751.1:0-704 GCF_001483705.2 Eufriesea mexicana | reverse complement strand
GTTTGGATGCATGTATGGATGGATGAATGGGTGTATGGATGGTTGAATGAATGTATGGATGGGAGTATGTATGGAATAATGGATGTGTGGGACGGTGGGAGTATGGATGGACGGACGTATGGATGAATGCATGTATGGATGAATGGATGTATGGAAGTATTCATGTACGTATGGATGTATGGATGGATGGATGTATGTATGGTCTCATGTATTTATGGACGTATGTATGGATGTATGGATATATTCATGGATTTGCGAAGGGATGTATGTACGGATATATGGATGGATGTATGAATGTATGTGTGGATGGATGGATAGGTGGACGCATGGATGGATGGGTGAATGGATGGTTGGATGGATGGATTGAATGATGGGCCAATGGATGGATGGATGTTTGGATGTATGGATGTATGTACGAATGGATGTATGATTGGATGAATGTATGAACGGATGATGTATGGATGTATGCATACCTGTATGGAAGGGTATATGTGTGAATGTTTGTACGCACGAATGCATGGATGTCTTTATAGATGTGCGTATTTATCAATGTATGGATGTATAGATGGATGTATGTATGGATGTATGTATGGATGTATAGATGTACTGATGGATGGATGTACGGATGGGTGGATGTATGTATGAATGGATGTGCGGATGGATGGATATTTGGATGTATGAATGCAAGTATGGTTGTATGTATG
>NW_016980750.1:0-1188 GCF_001483705.2 Eufriesea mexicana | reverse complement strand
AGCACAAAAGTGGAAGGTACCATATCCCAACCTATCCAAGCGTAATATAACCAAACGCAACATTACATAACCTTACGTGCCGAGACCACTATTGCTAGCCTCTCCAGAGCCTAGCAGAGTTCTCCAGAGCCTAGCAGAGTATACTACAGCACGGTAGAGGGTATAAATCCATCAAATAGCGGCGTGTAGCACAAGACTCATAGTTATGCTAACCAAACCTTGACCACACTAACGAATCCAAACGTAGACTATCTAACCCTAACGAGCCGGGACCACTATTGCTGGCCTCCTCAGAGACAAGCATAGCATACTAGAGCAATGTAGAGTTTAAAAATCCACCGAATATTGGGGTATTGCGCACAACTCATATCTATGGTCATCCAACCGAACCAATCGTGAAATATCCAAACGCAGCATAACCCAACCTAACGTGGCTCGACCACTATTACTGGCGTCCCCAGAGCCAAGCAGGACGTTATAGAGCACATCAGAGCGCAGGAATTCACCGTAGAGCAGTGTCCAGCACAAAAGACAAAGCTATCATTTCCAAACCTAACCTAACCTGACCTAACCAAACGTAACCTAACGTAACCTATCATGCCACGACCGCCATTTCCCGCTTCCCCAGAGTCCATTAGAGTATAGTAAAGCAATGATAAGGGCAGATATGCACCGAATAGCAATGTACATCGTAAAAGGGAAAGTTATCCTATCCTAATCTAACCAAACGTACCATAACCAAACGTAGACTAACTCCATCTAACTTGCCGAGAACACTATTTCTGGGCTCCACGAAGGGGAACAGAACGTGGTAGACGAGAGTAGTGTGCAGAAATCACCTAATCACAGTGGTCATCACGAAAGTGAAAGCTATCCTTACAGTACCTAACATAAACCAACCTAGACAAACGTAACGTCACATAATCTAGTGTGCCGCGATCAGTATTGCTGGCTTCCCCAGAACGAAGCAGAAAGTATTAGTGCACAGCAGAACGCAGAAATCCTCCGAATAGCAGATTACAATACAAAACTCAAAGCAACACTTCCCTAACCTAGCCACTCGTGACATAGCCGAACTATCCTGACTATACCTATCATGCTGCAAGCACTATTGCTGCCCTCAAGCAGCCGATTGGAGCACCCTAGGATGGAGTAGTGCTCAGAAATCCATAGAACCGCAGTGTATAG